>NC_143037.1:79520000-79685000 GCF_057628025.1 Oncorhynchus mykiss
TCCTCCCTCTCCTCCTCCTCCTCACCCTCCTCCTCCTCCCTCTCCTCCTCACCCTCCTCCTCCTCCCTCTCCTCCTCACCCTCCTCCTGATCCCTCTCCTCCTCCTCCCTCTCCTCCTCCTCCTCCCTCTCCTCCTCGCCCTCCTCCCTCGCCCTCCTCCTCCCTCTCCTCCTCGCCCTCCTCCTCCCTCTCCTCCTCGCCCTCCTCGTCCTCCTCCCTCTCCTCTTATCCTTTCCTACTCCCGTCCTCCTCTCCTTCTCCCTCTCCTCCTCTCCTCCTTCTCCCTCTCCTCCTCCTCTCCTCCCTCTCCTTCTCCCCCTACTCCTCTCCTTCTCCCCCTCCTCCCCTCCTTCTCCCCCTCCTCCCCTCCTTCTCCCTCTCCTCCTCTCCTTCTCCCCACTCCAGTTCATCCACACCCTAGAGGCCCAGCAAAACTTCTCCCAGCGTGACCGTGGCTACGTGGCGTCTCTCCTGACCATGGCCCTGCACGACCAGCTGGAGTACTTCACTGATGTCATGAAGACCTTACTGGGAGACTTGGTGCAGCAATACGTCACCAAGAACCCCAAACTCATGCTGCGCAGGTGGGTCCTGGTGGACCTGGACCGGTTACATCTCACATATCACTATATAGTGAAGTCTCTTTGACCAGGGTCTATATATAGTGAAGTCTCTCTGACCAGGGTCTATATATAGTGAAGTCTCTCTGACCAGGGTCTATATATAGTGAAGTCTCTCTGACCAGGGTCTATATAGTGAAGTCTCTTTGACCAGGGTCTATATATAGTGAAGTCTCTCTGACCAGGGTCTATATATAGTGAAGTCTCTCTGACCAGGGTCTATATATAGTGGTCTCTTTGACCAGGGTCTATATAGTGAAGTCTCTCTGACCAGGGTCTATATAGTGAAGTCTCTCTGACCAGGGTCTATATATAGTGGTCTCTTTGACCAGGGTCTATATAGGGAAGTCTCTCTGACCAGGGTCTATATATAGTGAAGTCTCTCTGACCAGGGTCTATATAGTGAAGTCTCTCTGACCAGGGTCTATATATAGTGAGGTCTCTCTGACCAGGGTCTATATATAGTGAAGTCCCTTTGACCAGGGTCTATATATAGTGAAGTCTCTCTGACCAGGGTCTATATAGTGAAGTCTCTCTGACCAGGGTCTATATATAGTGAAGTCTCTCTGACCAGGGTCTATATAGTGAAGTCTCTCTGACCAGGGTCTATATATAGTGAAGTCTCTCTGACCAGGGTCTATATAGTGAAGTCTCTCTGACCAGGGTCTATATAGTGAAGTCTCTCTGACCAGGGTCTATATAGTGAAGTCTCTCTGACCAGGGTCTATATATAGTGAAGTCTCTCTGACCAGGGTCTATATATAGTGAAGTCTCTTTGACCAGGGTCTATATAGTGAAGTCTCTCTGACCAGGGTCTATATAGTGAAGTCTCTTTGACCAGGGTCTATATAGTGAAGTCCCTCTGACCAGGGTCTATATATAGTGAAGTCTCTCTGACCAGGGTCTATATATAGTGAAGTCTCTCTGACCAGGGTCTATATATAGTGGAGTCTCTCTGACCAGGGTCTATATAGTGAAGTCCCTCTGACCAGGGTCTATATAGTGAAGTCTCTTTGACCAGGGTCTATATAGTGAAGTCCCTCTGACCAGGGTCTATATATAGTGAAGTCTCTCTGACCAGGGTCTATATATAGTGAAGTCTCTCTGACCAGGGTCTATATATAGTGAAGTCCCTTTGACCAGGGTCTATATAGTGAAGTCCCTCTGACCAGGGTCTATATATAGTGAAGTCTCTCTGACCAGGGTCTATATATAGTGGAGTCTCTCTGACCAGGGTCTATATAGTGAAGTCCCTCTGACCAGGGTCTATATAGTGAAGTCTCTTTGACCAGGGTCTATATAGTGAAGTCCCTCTGACCAGGGTCTATATATAGTGAAGTCTCTCTGACCAGGGTCTATATATAGTGAAGTCTCTCTGACCAGGGTCTATATATAGTGAAGTCCCTTTGACCAGGGTCTATATAGTGAAGTCCCTCTGACCAGGGTCTATATATAGTGAAGTCTCTCTGACCAGGGTCTATATATAGTGAAGTCTCTCTGACCAGGGTCTATATATAGTGGAGTCTCTCTGACCAGGGTCTATATAGTGAAGTCCCTCTGACCAGGGTCTATATATAGTGAAGTCTCTCTGACCAGGGTCTATATATAGTGGAGTCTCTCTGACCAGGGTCTATATAGTGAAGTCCCTCTGACCAGGGTCTATATAGTGAAGTCTCTTTGACCAGGGTCTATATAGTGAAGTCCCTCTGACCAGGGTCTATATATAGTGAAGTCTCTCTGACCAGGGTCTATATATAGTGAAGTCTCTCTGACCAGGGTCTATATAGTGGAGTCTCTCTGACCAGGGTCTATATATAGTGAAGTCTCTTTGACCAGGGTCTATATAGTGAAGTCTCTCTGACCAGGGTCTATATATAGTGAAGTCTCTCTGACCAGGGTCTATATATAGTGAAGTCTCTCTGACCAGGGTCTATATAGTGAAGTCTCTCTGACCAGGGTCTATATATAGTGAAGTCTCTCTGACCAGGGTCTATATATAGTGAAGTCTCTCTGACCAGGGTCTATATATAGTGAAATCTCTCTGACCAGGGTCTATATAGTGAAGTCTCTTTGACCAGGGTCTATATATAGTGAAGTCTCTCTGACCAGGGTCTATATATAGTGAAGTCTCTCTGACCAGGGTCTATATAGTGAAGTCTCTCTGACCAGGGTCTATATATAGTGAAGTCTCTTTGACCAGGGTCTATATATAGTGAAGTCTCTCTGACCAGGGTCTATATAGTGAAGTCTCTCTGACCAGGGTCTATATATAGTGAAGTCTCTCTGACCAGGGTCTATATATAGTGAAGTCTCTCTGACCAGGGTCTATATATAGTGAAGTCCCTTTGACCAGGGTATATATAGTGAAGTCTCTCTGACCAGGGTCTATATATAGTGAAGTCTCTCTGACCAGGGTCTATATATAGTGAAGTCTCTCTGACCAGGGTCTATATATAGTGAAGTCTCTCTGACCAGGGTCTATATATAGTGAAGTCTCTCTGACCAGGGTCTATATATAGTGAAGTCTCTCTGACCAGGGTCTATATAGTGAAGTCTCTCTGACCAGGGTCTATATAGTGAAGTCTCTCTGACCAGGGTCTATATATAGTGAAGTCTCTTTGACCAGGGTCTATATAGTGAAGTCTCTCTGACCAGGGTCTATATATAGTGAAGTCTCTCTGACCAGGGTCTATATATAGTGAAGTCTCTTTGACCAGGGTCTATATAGTGAAGTCCCTTTGACCAGGGCCAACAGGGCTCTTTAGCTCAGTGGGCTAACACGGCCTTGACGAACCCGTTTTGTGTAACAGAGGTGGTTCGGTGAACCACTTGATGAACCAGTTATTTTGAGGTGTGAAGACCAGATTCCCAGGCTTCAGCTCAGTAGCATTTCCCCTGGCTTTTACATTGTTCCTAACTTCTCTCTTTCCTCCCTCTTTTCTCTCCTTCCCTCTCTCTCTCTCTCTCTCTCTCTCTCTCTCTCTCTCTCTCTCTCTCTCTCTCTCTCTCTCTCTCTCTCTCTCTCTCTCTCTCTCGTGCTCTCTCTCTCTCTCGCTCTCTTCTCTCTTGCTCTCTCTTGCTCTCTCTTGCTCTCTCTCGCTCTCTCTCGCTCTCTCTCGCTCTCTCTCGCTCTCTCTCGCTCTCTCTCGCTCTCTCTCGCTCTCTTTCGTTCTCTGTCTCAGGACGGAGACAGTGGTGGAGAAGATGCTCACCAACTGGATGTCCATCTGTCTCTACTCCTTCCTCAAGGTGTGTGTGAAGCTGAACATTTTTCCCGACTTCCTCATTACCCACAGAAATGTGTCAAATCAAATTGTATTTGTCACATACACGTGTTTAGCAGGCTTGTGTTGTCATAAATACGTGTGTATCTGACCCTCCTACTGTAGGAGGTGGCTGGGGAGCCCCTGTATATGCTGCTCTATCGTATGTGTGTGTGTGTCTGTGTGCCCCTGTAGGAGGTGGCTGGGGAGCCCCTGTATATGCTGCTCTATCGTATGTCTCAGCCAAGCTCTCCCTCTCTCCTCTCTACTCTCTCTCTGTCTCTCTAAATGTCTCCATTATTCCCATGAACGTGTGTATCTGACCCTCCTACTGTGTGCCCCTGTAGGAGGTGGCTGGGGAGCCCCTGTATATGCTGTACAGAGCCATCAAGTACCAGGTGGTACTACTGCTCTATCGTATGTGTGTGTGTGCCCCTGTAGGAGGTGGCTGGGGAGCCCCTGTATATGCTGTACAGAGCCATCAAGTACCAGGTGGATAAGGGACCAGTAGACGCTGTGACGGGGAAGGCCAAGCGCACCCTGAACGACAGCCATCTACTGAGAGAGGACATCGACTACTGCTCGATCGTATGTCTCTCGTTTCATCATCAGACATACATCTTCTTTTGAACCGTTTCCAAATAGATTTGTTGTGGCTGATGTCTGGAAGAGAGAAGTCACTCCACTTCGTATGAAGACGTCTGAGTCCACCTTAAGTCCACTGATACACTTCAGCTGTATTTGAAATGGCACCCTATTCCCTGTATAGTATAGACCCATATAGACCATAGGGCCCTGGTCTAAAGTAGTGCACTATATAGGGAATAGGGTGCCATAGGGCTCTGGTCTAAAGTAGTGCACTATATAGGGAATAGGGTGCCATAGGGCTCTGGTCTAAAGTAGTGCACTCCATTTCACACACTACCCTCTCTCTCTCTAACTCTTTACTACTCTCTCCTCTGTCTGGTCAGACTCTGGTGGTGAAGAGTGGTGTGGAGGTGCAGCCGTGTCCCGTCAAGGTGTTGGACACCGACACCATCACACAGGTCAAAGACAAGATCCTAGACCAGATCTATAAAGGAGCTCCCTTCTCACAGAGACCTGCTGCAGACTCACTAGACCTGGGTAAGGTATAGAGTCCTGGGTAAGGTATAGAGGCCCGGGTAAGGTATAGAGGCCCGGGTAAGGAACAGGGACCCGAGGCCCGGGTAAGGAACAGGGACACCCGAGGCCCGGGTAAAGAATAGAGTCCCGGGTAAGGAATAGAGTCCCGGGTAAAGAATAGAGTCCCGGGTAAGGAATAGAGTCCCGGGTAAGGAATGGAGTCCTGGGTAAGGAATAGAGTCCCGGGTAAGGAATAGAGTCCCGGGAAAGGAATAGAGTCCCGGGTAAGGTATAGAGACCCGGGTAAGGTATAGAGACCCGGGTAAGGAATAGAGTCCCGGGTAAGGTATAGAGTCCCGGGTAAGGTATAGAGACCCGGCTAAGGAATAGAGTCCCGGGTAAGGAACAGGGACCCGAGGCCCGGGTAAGGAACAGGGACCCGAGGCCCGGGTAAGGAACAGGGACACCCGAGGCCCGGGTAAGGAACAGGGACACCCGAGGCCCGGGTAAGGAACAGGGACACCCGAGGCCCGGGTAAGGAACAGGGAATAGTTGTCTATGGCTATTGTTACCTCAATGAATATAATAGCAAAACTCTACTAATGAATTTGATGTTTTAATTATGGTCAATGTGATGTTTTAATTGGTGGTCAATGTGATGTTTTAATTGGTGGTCAATGTGATGTTTTAATTGGTGGTCAACGTGATGTTTTAATTGGTGGTCAATGTGATGTTTTAATTTCTGGTCAACGTGATGTTTTAATTGGTGGTCAACGTGATGTTTTAATTGGTGGTCAACGTGATGTTTTAATTGGTGGTCAATGTGATGTTTTAATTGGTGGTCAATGTGATGTTTTAATTGGTGGTCAATGTGATGTTTTAATTGGTGGTCAATGTGATGTTTTAATTGGTGGTCAATGTGATGTTTTAATTGGTGGTCAACGTGATGTTTTAATTGGTGGTCAATGTGATGTTTTAATTGGTGGTCAACGTGATGTTTTAATTGGTGGTCAATGTGATGTTTTAATTGGTGGTCAATGTGATGTTTTAATTGGTGGTCAATGTGATGTTTTAATTGGTGGTCAACGTGATGTTTTAATTGGTGGTCAACGTGATGTTTTAATTGGTGGTCAATGTGATGTTTTAATTGGTGGTCAATGTGATGTTTTAATTGGTGGTCACTGTGATGTTTTAATTGGTGGTCAACGTGATGTTTTAATTGGTGGTTAACGTGATGTTTTAATTGGTGGTTAACGTGATGTTTTAATTGGTGGTTAACGTGATGTTTTAATTGGTGGTCAATGTGATGTTTTAATTGGTGGTCAACGTGACGTTTTAATTGGTGGTCAATGTGATGTTTTAATTGGTGGTCAATGTGATGTTTTAATTGGTGGTCAATGTGATGTTTTAATTGGTGGTCAATGTGATGTTTTAATTGGTGGTCAACGTGATGTTTTAATTGGTGGTCAACGTGATGTTTTAATTGGTGGTCAACGTGACGTTTTAATTGGTGGTCAACGTGATGTTTTAATTGGTGGTCAACGTGATGTTTTAATTGGTGGTCAATGTGATGTTTTAATTGGTGGTCAACGTGATGTTTTAATTGGTGGTCATCGTGATGTTTTAATTGGTGGTCAATGTGATGTTTTAATTGGTGGTCAACGTGATGTTTTAATTGGTGGTCAACGTGATGTTTTAATTGGTGGTCAACGTGACGTTTTAATTGGTGGTCAACGTGATGTTTTAATTGGTGGTCAACGTGATGTTTTAATTGGTGGTCAATGTGATGTTTTAATTGGTGGTCAACGTGATGTTTTAATTGGTGGTCATCGTGATGTTTTAATTGGTGGTCAATGTGATGTTTTAATTGGTGGTCAATGTGATGTTTTAATTGGTGGTCAATGTGGCGTTTTAATTGGTGGTCATCGTGATGTTTTAATTGGTGGTCAACGTGATGTTTTAATTGGTGGTCAATGTGATGTTTTAATTGGTGGTCAACGTGATGTTTTAATTGGTGGTCATCGTGATGTTTTAATTGGTGGTCATCGTGATGTTTTAATTGGTGGTCATCGTGATGTTTTAATTGGTGGTCATCGTGATGTTTTAATTGGTGGTCAACGTGATGTTTTAATTGGTGGTCAACGTGATGTTTTAATTGGTGGTCATCGTGATGTTTTAATTGGTGGTCAACGTGATGTTTTAATTGGTGGTCAACGTGATGTTTTAATTGGTGGTCAACGTGATGTTTTAATTGGTGGTCAACGTGATGTTTTAATTGGTGGTCAACACACCAGTTCTGGTTTCCAGAACCTTTAGTAAGAAATACTGAACCGTCAGTTTGTAAAGCACCATTCATACAAGGTTACTCTGCAAACAGAGATCTGGGTATGTGACGGAGATGTTTGTATGAACCAGGCTCAGGGTTAACTTGCCCGAGACCTGAAGAATCGCGTTAGCTCCCCAAGCTAATCACTAGGCTTGAGCTTATCGGGCTAGCACGGTCTTGTAACGTTCAGGTAACCAGGGTTCAAACACAGGCATTCTGTCCCGAGGATGTTTTCGTCACTGATATGAGGTGAATGTGATTTTCGTCGTCAGAATGGAGATCGGGGCAGGCGGGTCACCTGACTCTGTCAGACGATGATGTCACAGCAGTCGTCCAGGGACGCTGGAAGAAACTCAACACTCTGCAGCACTACAAGGTACCACACACACACACATACACACACACACACCACCCCTACACACACACACGACCCACACACACGACCCCTACACACACGACCCCTACACACACACGACCCCTACACACACACGACCCCCACACACACACGACCCCTACACACACGGCCCCCACACACACGACCCCTACACACACACACTGATGAGATCTGCTAAAGTAATTGTTTACTCTCCTCAGGTGCCAGACGGAGCGACCGTGGCTCTGATCCCCAGATCAGCTGTCGTCATGGGGATACCCCAGGTCTACCAGACTGGAGAGAGTAAACACTGATATACTAGAACCTGTTATACTACTATAGAACCTGTTATACTACTATAGAACCTGTTATACTACTATAGAACCTGTTATACTACTATAGAACCTGTTATACTACTATAGAACCTGTTATACTATAGAACCTGTTATACTATAGAACCTGTTATACTACTATAGAACCTGTTATACTACAATAGAACCTGTTATACTATAGATCCTGTTATACTACTATAGAACCTGTTATACTACTATAGAACATGTTATACTACTATAGAACCTGTTATACTATAGAACCTGTTATACTACTATAGAACCTGTTATACTACTATAGAACCTGTTATACTACTATAGAACCTGTTATACTACTATAGAACCTGTTATACTACTATAGAACCTGTTATACTACTATAGAACCTGTTATACTACTATAGAACTTGTTATACTACTATAGAACCTGTTATACTATAGAACCTGTTATACTAGAACCTGTTATACTACTATAGAACCTGTTATACTACTATAGAACCTGTTATACCACTATAGAACCTGTTATACTATAGAACCTGTTATACTATAGAACCTGTTATACTACTATAGAACCTGTTATACTACTATAGAACCTGTTATACTACTATAGAACCTGTTATACTACTATAGAACCTGTTATACTACTATAGAACCTGTTATACTATAGAACCTGTTATACTACTATAGAACATGTTATACTACTATAGAACCTGTTATACTACTATAGAACATGTTATACTACTATAGAAACTGTTATACTATAGATCCTGTTATACTACTATAGAACCTGTTATACTACTATAGAACCTGTTATACTACTATAGAACCTGTTATACTACTATAGAACCTGTTATACTACTATAGAACCTGTTATACTACTATAGAACCTGTTATACTACGATAGAACATGTTATACTATAGAACCTGTTATACTATAGAACCTGTTATACTAGAACCTGTTATACTATAGAACCTGTTATACTACTAGAGAACCTGTTATACCACTATAGAACCTGTTATACTACTATAGAACCTGTTATACTAGAACCTGTTATACTACTATAGAACCTGTTATACTACTATAGAACCTGTTATACTACTATAGAACCTGTTATACTATAGAACCTGTTATACTACTATAGAACCTGTTATACCACTATAGAACCTGTTATACTACTATAGAACCTGTTATACTACTATAGAACCTGTTATACTATAGAACCTGTTATACCACTATAGAACCTGTTATACTATAGATCCTGTTATACTACTATAGAACCTGTTATACTATAGAACCTGTTATACTACTATAGAACATGTTATACTACTATAGAACCTGTTATACTATAGATCCTGTTATACTACTATAGAACCTGTTACACTACTATAGAACCTGTTATACTACTATAGAACCTGTTATACTACTATAGAACCTGTTATACTACTATAGAACCTGTTATACTACTATAGAACCTGTTATACTACTATAGAACCTGTTATACTACTATAGAACCTGTTATACTCCTATATATACCATGTTATACTACTATAGAACCTGTTATACTACTATAGAACCTGTTATACTATAGAACCTGTTATACTATAGAACCTGTTATACTAGAACCTGTTATACTATAGAACCTGTTATACTACTATAGAACCTGTTATACCACTATAGAACCTGTTATACTACTATAGAACCTGTTATACTACTATAGAACCTGTTATACTATAGAACCTGTTATACTACTATAGAACATGTTATACTACTATAGAACCTGTTATACTATAGATCCTGTTATACTACTATAGATCCTGTTATACTACTATAGAACCTGTTATACTACTATAGAACCTGTTATACTACTATAGAACCTGTTATACTATAGAACCTGTTATACTACTATAGAACCTGTTATACTATAGAACCTGTTATACTACTATAGAACCTGTTATACTACTATAGAACCTGTTATACTATAGAACCTGTTATACTACTATAGAACCTGTTATACTACTATAGAACCTGTTATACTACTATAGAACCTGTTATACTACTATAGAACCTGTACTACTATAGAACCTGTTATACTACTATAGAACCTGTTATACTACTATATAACATGTTATACTACTATAGAACCTGTTATACTACTATAGAACCTGTTATACTACTATAGAACCTGTTATACTATAGAACCTGTTATACTATAGAACCTGTTATACTAGAACCTGTTATACTAGAACCTGTTATACTATAGAACCTGTTATACTACTATAGAACCTGTTATACCACTATAGAACCTGTTATACTACTATAGAACCTGTTATACTACTATAGAACCTGTTATACTATAGAACCTGTTATACTACTATAGAACCTGTTATACTACTATAGAACCTGTTATACTATAGATCCTGTTATACTATAGAACCTGTTATACTACTATAGAACCTGTTATACTACTATAGAACCTGTTATACTACTATAGAACCTGTTATACTACTATAGAACCTGTTATACTACTATAGAACCTGTTATACTACTATAGAACCTGTTATACTGCTATAGAACCTGTTATACTACTATAGAACCCGTTATACTATAGAACCCGTTATACTACTATAGAACCCGTTATACTACTATAGAACCCGTTATACTACCGTAGCACCTGTTATACTACCGTAGAACCCGTTATACTACCGTAGCACCTGTTATACTACCGCAGAACCCGTTATACTACCGTAAAACCCGTTATACTACCGTATAGCCTGTTATACTACCGTAGAACCCGTTATACTACCGCAGAACCCGTTATACTACCGCAGAACCGTTATACTACCGTAGAATCCGTTATACTACCGTAGAACCCGTTATACTACCGTAAAACCCGTTATACTACCGCAGAACCCGTTATACTACCGTAGAACCCGTTATACTACCGCAGAACCCGTTATACTACTGTAGAACCCGTTATGCTATCGTACGTCATTACTGCAGCGATTTGATAGTGACCTTCAGTGTTATGATCTGTTTTGGTAGCTGAGTAATGGAAGGCGGAACCAGACGGATATCTGTTAAACTAATTCCATCTTCATGGATGCTTCCAAAGTGTCACCCTGTCTGTGTTTAATGTCAACAGTAGGATACTACTATAATGAATATGGTGTGCCTCCCTCTATAGTGGTACCCTGTTACCCTGTGTCTCCCTCTATAGTGGTACCCTGTCTGTGTTTAATGTCAACAGTAGGATACTACTATAATGAATATGGTGTGCCTCCCTCTATAGTGGTACCCTGTCTGTGATTAATGTCAACAGTAGGATACTACTATAATGAATATGGTGTGCCTCCCTCTATAGTGGTACCCTGTTCCCCTGTGTCTCCCTCTATAGTGGTATCCAGTTACCCTGTGTCTCCCTCTATCTATAGTGGTACCCTGTTACCCTGTGTCTCCATCTATAGTGGTACCCTGTTACCCTGTGTCTCCCTCTATCTATAGTGGTACCCTGTTACCCTGTGTCTCCCTCTATAGTGGTACCCTGTAACCCTGTGTCTCCCTCTATAGTGGTACCCTGTTCCCCTGTGTCTCCCTCTATAGTGGTACCCTGTTCCCCTCGGTAGTATTTTCAGATTTGCCCTGTGTGTCCCTGTATGGAACTGTAAGTGTGTCCCTCTGTGTTCTCCGTAGAGATGCCCATGTTGGAGGGGGAGGAGGGGCTGAGGCTGTGGCACCTGGTGAAGTCCAACGAGGAACCAGAGATCCCCAAACACAGCAGCATGAGAGAGAGGGAGAGGGCCAAGGCCATACCAGAGATATACCTGACACGACTACTATCTATGAAGGTAGGTACACACACACACACACACACACACACACACACACACACACACACACCCACACACCCACACACACACACACAGGGAACGGGTTCAGGCTATACCAGAGTGCATATCATAAGTATTCACCTTTCAGCAGGACAATAACCTAAAATACAAGACCAAATCTACATTGGAGTTTCTTACCAAGAAGGCGATGAACGTTCCTGAGTGGCCGAGTTACAGTTTTGACTTAAATCGGCTTCAAGATCTTTGGCAACACTTGAAAATGCCTGTCTAGCAATGATCAACAACCAATTTGACAGAGCTTGAAGAATACACAACTAAATCATGTGCAAATATTGTACAATCCAGGTGTGTAAAGCTCTTAGAGACCCAGAAAGACTCCCAGCTGTAATCACTCTTAGAGACTGACCCAGAAAGACTCCCAGCTGTAATCACTCTTAGAGACTGACCCAGAAAGACTCACAGCTGTAAGGTGATTCTAACATGTATTGACTCATAGGGGGTTTGAATACTTATGTAAATAAGATACAATACAAATAACAAAAATGTATATTTCTATTCAATCCATTTTGAATTCAGCCTGTAACACAACAAAATGTGGAATAAGTCAAGGGGTAGGAATACTGACATGAGACCCATCAATGCATCCGATGTTTAAAGTTATTGTCCTGCTGAAAGGTGAATTCATCTCCCAGTGTCTGGTGGAAAGCAGACTGAACCAGGTTTTCCTCTAGGATTTTGCCTGTGCTCAGCTCCATTCTGTTTCTTTTTTTTTATCCTGAAAAACTCTCCAGTCCTTAACGATGACAAGCATACCCATAGCAGGATGCAGCCACCACTATGATTGAAAATATGAAGCGTGATACTCAGTAATGTGTTGTATTGGATTTGACACAAACATAACGCTTTGCCACATTTTTTGCAGTATTACTTTAGTGCCTGATTGCAAACAGGATGCATCCTTTTCACTCTGTCATTTAGGTTAGTATTGTGGATTAACTACAATGTTGTTGATCCATCCTCAGTGATCTCCTATCACAGCATTTAAACTCACCATTGGCCTCATGGTGAAATCCCTGAGTGGTTTCCTTCCTCTCCGGCAGCTGAGTTAGGAAAGACGCCTGTATCTTTGTAGTGACTGGGTGTATTGATTCACCATCCAAAGTGTAAATAATCAAAAGGATTGGACCCTTTTTTTTCAATTTCCACCTAAAATGACCCAAATCTAACTGCCTGCCTTGATACCATTTGAAAGGAAACACTTTGAAGTTTGTGGACATGTGAAATGTAATGTCCTAATGTAGGGAGGAGGGGGGAGAGTGGGCCCTACTGTCGGGGGGAGACTGGGCCCTACTGTCGGGGGGAGACTGGGCCCTACTGTCGGGGGGAGGCGGGGAGCGGGCCTACTGTCGGGGGGAGAGTGGGCCCTACTGTCGGGGGGAGAGTGGGCCCTACTGTCGGGGGGAGAGTGGGCCCTACTGTCGGGGGGAGAGTGGGCCCTACTGTCGGGGGGAGGCGGGGAGCGGGCCTACTGTCGGGGGGAGGCGGGGAGCGGGCCCTAATTTCAGGAGGGGGGGAGCGGGCCCTAATTTCAGGAGGGGGGGGGGAGCGGGCCCTAATTTCAGGAGGGGGGGGAGCGGGCCCTAATGTCGGGAGGAGTGGGGGAGCGGGCCCTAATGTCGGGAGGAGGGGGGAGCGGGCCCTAATGGCGGGAGTAGGGGGGGGAATTGGCCCTAATGTCGGGAGGAGGGGGGGGGTGGGCCCTAATGTCGGGAGGAGGGGGGGGGGGGGGAGTGGGCCCTAATGTCGGGAGGAGGGGGGGGGGGGGGAGTGGGCCCTAATGTCGGGAGGAGGGGGGGGGGGAGTGGGCCCTAATGTCGGGAGGAGGGGGGAAGTGGGCCCTAATGTCGGGAGGAGGGGGGAGCGGGCCCTAATTTCGGGAGGAGGGGGGGAGCAGGCCCCAATGTCGGGAGGAGTGGGCCCTACTGTCGAGCGGGCCCTACTGTCGGGGTGGAGGAGGGGAGCGGGCCCTACTGTCGGGGGGGAGGAGGGGAGCGGGCCCTACTGTCGGGGGGGAGGAGGGGAGCGGGCCCTACTGTCGGGGGGGAGGAGGGGAGCGGGCCCTACTGTCGGGGGGGAGGAGGGGAGCGGGCCCTACTGTCGGGCGGAGGAGGGGAGCGGGCCCTACTGTCGGGCGGAGGAGGGGAGCGGGCCCTACTGTCGGGGGGGGGGGAGGAGGGGAGCGGGCCCTACTGTCGGGGGGGAGGAGGGGAGCGGGCCCTGCAGATGGTATGGTATACACCTAGCTCTGTGTCTAGAGGATGTTGTCTCTCTCCTCTCTAGGGGACGCTGCAGAAGTTTGTAGACGATGTGTTCGTAGCCATCCTCAACACCAAGCGTCCTCCTCCCATCGCTGTGCGCTTCTTCTTCGACTTCCTGGATGACATGGCGGAGAAACACGGCATCGACGATCCCGAGACCGTGCACATCTGGAAGACCAACAGGTCAGTTTGTCATCGGTCTCCTGGTTACTGGTCTGGAAGACCAACAGGTCAGTTTGTCATCGGTCTCCTGGTTACTGGTTTGTCCTTCTATACATTTTTAAATACAATTCAGTGAAATGCAACTCTTCCCTCCTTCTTCTATATTAAAAGTTCACTGCAGAGAGAAATGGGACTTTCGATGGTTGAAAGATTGACTGCGATCGGTGACAGAGCAGATTGATCACCTCGCGTACTAAATAACAACTCACTGTGTCGGTGATCAACGACTGAACAAATGTGATATTGTTTTTTTTTGTATATTTTCTATGTCCTTTCAGTAACAATAGTATTTGCGTTCCCTCCCAGCCTGCCTCTGAGGTTCTGGGTGAACATCTTGAAGAATCCTCAGTTTGTGTTTGACGTTCAGGTGACGGATAGCGTGGACGCCGTCCTCTCGGTCATCGCTCAGACGTTCATCGACTCCTGCACCACCTCCGAACACAAAGTCGGACGGGTCAGAAACACTTCCAAGTTTCAACATCTTGATTGTGTGATATTTTATTGATGGTATTTTCACAATACAGTAGGGAGAAATCAGTCATCGACATTATCAATGATAACGATTCAGATTCTGAGCTCTTGTCGTTCCTCATCAGGTCCAGACAACTTTAGCCTGCGAGAGTTAAGGAAAAGGAGTCTTGTATCTATATTTTCTAATCCATATTAACACGTGTAGTGATGACGGTGGTTTTGTTGACCTGTAGGACTCTCCGGTGAACAAGCTGCTCTACGCCAGAGAGATCCCCAGATACAAGCAGCTGGTTGAGAGGTGAGACAGACTATCGTGCTCGGGAGTCCTGACAGATTTGAGTTGTGTTGATGGCTGTGAAGCAGGAAGTCACCCCGCTATGTAATGTAGATGTTCTACAGCTGGGTCAACCTTTACTCTGTGACTGATCCAAACTAATTAAGGTCAGACTGTAGACTGGAATCACCCTCCTCTCTGTGGACTTGCTGTGCAGGGATGATCCCAACTGTTTGTCTCCAAATACTGTTCCAGGTATTAGTGTGTTCTGTGGATGTTGTTCCAGGTATTACAGTGTTCTGTGGGTGTTGTTCCAGGTATTACAGTGTTCTGTGGGTATTGTTCCAGGTATTACAGTGTGTTCTGTGGGTATTGTTCCAGGTATTACAGTGTTCTGTGGGTATTGTTCCAGGTATTACAGTGTGTTCTGTGGGTATTGTTCCAGGTATTACATTGTTCTGTGGGTATTGTTCCAGGTATTACAGTGTGTTCTGTGGGTATTGTTCCAGGTATTAGTGTGTTCTGTGGGTATTGTTCCAGGTATTACAGTGTGTTCTGTGGGTATTGTTCCAGGTATTACAGTGTGTTCTGTGGGTATTGTTCCAGGTATTACAGTGTTCTGTGGGTATTGTTCCAGGTATTACAGTGTGTTCTGTGGGTATTGTTCCAGGTATTACAGTGTGTTCTGTGGGTATTGTTCTAGGTATTACAGTGTGTTCTGTGGGTGTTGTTCCAGGTATTACAGTGTGTTCTGTGGGTATTGTTCCAGGTATTACAGTGTGTTCTGTGGGTATTGTTCCAGGTATTACAGTGTGTTCTGTGGGTATTGTTCCAGGTATTACAGTGTGTTCTGTGGGTATTGTTCTAGGTATTACAGTGTGTTCTGTGGGTGTTGTTCCAGGTATTACAGTGTGTTCTGTGGGTGTTGTTCCAGGTATTACAGTGTGTTCTGTGGGTATTGTTCCAGGTATTACTGTGTGTTCTGTGGGTATTGTTCCAGGTATTACAGTGTGTTCTGTGAGTATTGTTCCAGGTATTACAGTGTGTTATGTGGGTATTGATCCAGGTATTAGTGTGTTCTGTGGGTATTGTTCCAGGGATTACAGTGTGTTATGTGGGTATTGTTCCAGGTATTAGTGTGTTCTGTGGGTATTGTTCTCGGTATTACAGTGTGTTCTGTGGGTATTGTTCCAGGTATTACAGTGTTCTGTGGGTATTGTTCCAGGTATTACAGTGTTCTGTGGGTATTGTTCCAGGTATTACAGTGTGTTCTGTGGGTATTGTTCCAGGTATTACAGTGTGTTATGTGGGTATTGTTCCAGGTATTAGTGTGTTCTGTGAGTATTGTTCCAGGTATTACAGTGTGTTATATGGGTATTGTTCCAGGTATTAGTGTGTTCTGTGGGTATTGTTCCAGGTATTACAGTGTGTTATGTGGGTATTGTTCCAGGTATTACAGTGTGTTCTGTGGGTATTGTTCTAGGTATTACAGTGTTCTGTGGGTATTGTTCCAGGTATTACAGTGTGTTCTGTGGGTGTTGTTCCAGGTATTAGTGTTCTGTGGGTATTGTTCCAGGTATTACAGTGTGTTCTGTGGGTATTGTTCCAGGCATTACAGTGGGTATTGTTCCAGGTATTACAGTGTTCTGTGGGTATTGTTCCAGGTATTACAGTGTGTTCTGTGGGTATTGTTCTAGGTATTACAGTGTGTTCTGTGGGTATTGTTCTAGGTATTACAGTGTGTTCTGTGGGTATTGTTCCAGGTATTACAGTGTGTTCTGTGGGTATTGTTCCAGGTATTACAGTGGGTATTGTTCCAGGTATTACAGTGGGTATTGTTCCAGGTATTACAGTGTTATGTGGGTATTGTTCCAGGTATTACAGTGTGTTCTGTGGGTATTGTTCCAGGTATTACAGTGTTCTGTGGGTATTGTTCCAGGTATTACAGAGTTCTGTGGGTATTGTTCAAGGTATTACAGTGTGTTCATTGGGTGTTCCAGGTATTAGTGTTCTGTGGGTATTGTTCCAGGTATTACAGTGTTTTCTGTGGGTATTGTTCCAGGTATTACAGTGGGTATTGTTCCAGGTATTACAGTGTGTTATGTGGGTATTGTTCCGTGTATTACAGTGTTCTGTGGGTATTGTTCCAGGTATTACAGTGTTCTGTGGGTATTGTTCCAGGTATTACAGTGTGTTCTGTGGGTATTGTTCCAGGTATTACAGTGTGTTCTGTGGGTATTGTTCCAGGTATTAGTGTTCTGTGGGTGTTGTTCCAGGTACTACAGTGTGTTCTGTGGGTATTGTTCCAGGTATTACAGTGTTCTGTGGGTATTGTTCCAGGTATTACAGTGGTCTGTGGGTATTGTTCCAGGTATTAGTGTTCTGTGGGTATTGTTCCAGGTATTACAGTGTTTTCTGTGGGTATTGTTCTAGGTATTACAGTGTTCTGTGGGTATTGTTCCAGGTATTACAGTGTGTTCTGTGGGTGTTGTTCCAGGTATTAGTGTTCTGTGGGTATTGTTCCAGGTATTACAGTGTGTTCTGTGGGTATTGTTCCAGGCATTACAGTGGGTATTGTTCCAGGTATTACAGTGTTCTGTGGGTATTGTTCCAGGTATTACAGTGTGTTCTGTGGGTATTGTTCTAGGTATTACAGTGTGTTCTGTGGGTATTGTTCTAGGTATTACAGTGTGTTCTGTGGGTATTGTTCCAGGTATTACAGTGTGTTCTGTGGGTATTGTTCCAGGTATTACAGTGGGTGTTGTTCCAGGTATTACAGTGGGTATTGTTCCAGGTATTACAGTGTTATGTGGGTATTGTTCCAGGTATTACAGTGTGTTCTGTGGGTATTGTTCCAGGTATTACAGTGTTCTGTGGGTATTGTTCCAGGTATTACAGAGTTCTGTGGGTATTGTTCAAGGTATTACAGTGTGTTCATTGGGTGTTCCAGGTATTAGTGTTCTGTGGGTATTGTTCCAGGTATTACAGTGTTTTCTGTGGGTATTGTTCCAGGTATTACAGTGGGTATTGTTCCAGGTATTACAGTGTGTTATGTGGGTATTGTTCCGTGTATTACAGTGTTCTGTGGGTATTGTTCCAGGTATTACAGTGTTCTGTGGGTATTGTTCCAGGTATTACAGTGTGTTCTGTGGGTATTGTTCCAGGTATTACAGTGTGTTCTGTGGGTATTGTTCCAGGTATTAGTGTTCTGTGGGTGTTGTTCCAGGTACTACAGTGTGTTCTGTGGGTATTGTTCCAGGTATTACAGTGTTCTGTGGGTATTGTTCCAGGTATTACAGTGGTCTGTGGGTATTGTTCCAGGTATTAGTGTTCTGTGGGTATTGTTCCAGGTATTACAGTGTTTTCTGTGGGTATTGTTCCAGGTATTACAGTGGATATTGTTCAAGGTATTACAGTGTGTTCTGTGGGTGTTGTTCCAGGTATTAGTGTTCTGTGGGTATTGTTCCAGGTATTACAGTGTTCTGTGGGTATTGTTCCAGGTATTACAGTGTTCTGTGGGTATTGTTCCAGGTATTACAGTGTGTTCTGTGAGTATTGTTCCAGGTATTACAGTGTGTTCTGTGGGTATTGTTCCAGGTATTAGTGTTCTGTGGGTGTTGTTCCAGGTACTACAGTGTGTTCTGTGGGTGTTGTTCCAGGTATTACAGTGTGTTCTGTGGGTGTTGTTCCAGGTATTACAGTGTTCTGTGAGTATTGTTCCAGGTATTACAGTGTGTTCTGTGGGTATTGTTCCAGGTATTACAGTGTGTTCTGTGGGTATTGTTGCAGGTATTACAGTGGGTGTTGTTCCAGGTATTACAGTGTGTTCTGTGGGTATTGTTCCAGGTATTACAGTGTTCTGTGGGTATTGTTCCAGGTATTACTTTGGGTGTTGTTCCAGGTATTACAGTGTGTTCTGTGGGTATTGTTCCAGCTATTACAGTGTGTTCTGTGGGTATTGTTGCAGGTATTACAGTGGGTGTTGTTCCAGGTATTACAGTGTGTTCTGTGGGTATTGTTCCAGGTATTACAGTGTGTTCTGTGGATATTGTGCCAGGTATTACAGTGTGTTCTGTGGGTATTGTTCCAGGTATTATGGTTCTGTGGGTATTGTTCCAGGTATTAGTGTTCTGTGGGTATTGTTCCAGGTATTACAGTGTTCTGTTGGTATTGTTCCAGTTATTACTTTGGGTGTTGTTCCAGGTATTACAGTGTGTTCTGTAGGCATTGTTCCAGGTATTACAGTGTTCTGTGGGTATTGTTCTAGGTATTACAGTGTGCTGTGGGTATTGTTGCAGGTATTAAAGTGTTATGTGGGTATTGTTCCAGGTATTACAGTGTGTTCTGTGGGTATTGTTCCAGGTATTACAGTATTCTGTGGGTATTGTTCTAGGTATTACAGTGTGTTCTGTGGGTATTGTTCCAGGTATTACAGTGTTCTGTGGGTGTTGTTCCAGGTATTACAGTGTTCTGTGGGTGTGGTTCCAGGTATTGAAGTGGGTGTTGTTCCAGTTATTACAGTGTTCTGTGGGTGTGGTTCCAGGTATTGAAGTGGGTGTTGTTCCAGGTATTACAGTGCGTTCTGTGGGTATTGTTCCAGGTATTAGTGTGTTCTGTGGGTTTTGTTCCAGGTATTACAGTGGGTGTTGTTCCAGGTATTACAGTGTGTTCTGTGGGTAATTTTCCAGGTATTACAGTGTTCTGTGGGTATTGTTCCAGGTATTAGTGTTCTGTGGGTGTTGTTCCAGGTACTACAGTGTGTTCTGTGGGTGTTGTTCCAGGTATTACAGTGTGTTCTGTGGGTGTTGTTCCAGGTATTACAGTGTTCTGTGGGTATTGTTCCAAGTATTACAGTGGATATTGTTCCAGGTATTACAGTGGGTATTGTTCCAGGTATTAGTGTTCTGTGGGTGTTGTTCCAGGTATTACAGTGTGTTCTGTGGGTGTTGTTCCAGTTATTACAGTGTTCTGTGGGTATTGTTCCAAGTATTACAGTGGGTATTGTTCCAAGTATTACAGTGGGTATTGTTCCAGGTATTAGTGTTCTGTGGGTGTTGTTCCAGGTATTACAGTGTTCTGTGGGTATTGTTCCAGGTATTACAGTGTGTTCTGTGGGTATTGTTCCAGGTATTACAGTGTGTTCTGTGGGTATTGTTCCAGGTATTACTGTGTGTTCTGTGGGTATTGTTCCAGGTATTACAGTGTGTTCTGTGGGTATTGTTCCAGGTATTACTGTGGGTATTGTTCCAGGTATTACAGTGTTCTGTGGGTAATGTTCCAGGTACTACAGTGTGTTATGTGGGTATTGTTTCAGGTATTACAGTGTGTTCTGTGGGTATTGTTCCAGGTACTACAGTGACATCCACAGTGCAGCGTCTGGCTGTTACCAAGAAATGAACTCTACTCTTACAGAGTTGTCTGGGGTGAGTAAGGTTTTAAACCCTACTTTAGTCTGCTCTCCCGTCTCCCCTCCCCTCCCCTCCCCTCTATTCTGCTCTCCTCTCCCGTCTCCCCTCCCCTCCCCTCCCCTCTATTCTGCTCTCCTCTCCCCTCTATTCTATTCTCCTCTCCCCTCCCCTCTATTCTTTTCTCCTCTCCCCTCCCCTCCTCTCCCCTCTATTCTGCTCTTCTCTCCCCTCCCCTCCCCTCTACTCTCCCCTCCCCTCCCCTCTACTCTCCCCTCCTCTCCCCTTCCCTCTCCTCTCCCCTCCACTCTACTCTGCTCTCCTCTCCTCTCCCCTCTACTCTCCTCTCCTCTCTATTCTGCTCTCCCCTCCCCTCGCCTCTCCTCTCCCCTCCTCTCTATTCTGCTCTCCTCTCCTCTCTATTCTGCTCTCCTCTCTATTCTGCTCTCCTCTCCTCTCCCCTCTATTCTCCTCTCCCCTCTATTCTGCTCTCCTCTCCCCTCTATTCTCCTCTCATCTCCCCTCTATTCTGCTCTCCTCTCTATTCTGCTCTCCTCTCTATTCTGCTCTCCTCTCTATTCTGCTCTCCTCTCTATTCTGCTCTCCTCTATTCTCCTCCTCTCCTCTCCTCTCTATTCTCCTCTCCCCTCTATTCTGCTCTCCTCTCTATTCTGCTCTCCTCTCCTCTCCCCTCCTCTCCTCTCCCCTCCTCTCCTCTCTATTCTGCTCTCCTCTCCCCTCCTCTCCACTCCTCTCCTCTCCTCTCTATTCTGCTCTCCTCTCCTCCTCTATTCTGCTCTCCTCTCCTCCTCTATTCTGCTCTCCTCTCCTCCTCTATTCTGCTCTCCTCTCCTCCTCTATTCTGCTCTTCTCTCCTCTCCCCTCCTCTCCTCCCTATTCTGCTCTCCTCTCCTCTATATTCTGCTCTCCTCTCCTCTCTATTCTGCTCTCCTCTCCCCTCTATTCTCCTCTCCTCTCTATTCTGCTCTCCTCTCTATTCTCCTCTCTCCTCCTCTCCTCTCTATTCTGCTCTCCTCTCCCCTCCTCTCCCCTCCCCTCTATTCTGCTCTCCTCTCCTCTCCCCTCCTCTCCTCTCCCCTCCTCTCCTCTCTATTCTGCTCTCCTCTCCCCTCCTCTCCACTCCACTCCTCTCCTCTCTATTCTGCTCTCATCTCCTCCTCTATTCTCCTCTCCTCCTCTATTCTGCTCTCCTCTCCTCCTCTATTCTGCTCTCCTCTCCTCTCCCCTCCTCTCCTCCCTATTCTGCTCTCCTCTCCTCTATATTCTGCTCTCCTCTCCTCTCTATTCTGCTCTCCCCTCCCCTCCCCTCCCCTCCTCTCCATTCTCCTCTCTTCTCTATTCTCCTCTCCTCTCTATTCTCCCCTCCTCTCCTCTACTTCACTTTACTCTCCTCTCTGCTCTACATTTATAACATGAATCCTTTAATAATCTACTCTAGTGTTACATCATTATAAAGTTAAATATACCTTGATGTGGTTGTAATTGCCTGTGCAGTAGCGTTATTTAACCAGTAGGTTGCAGTAACATGTGTGTCTTTCTATTTCAGAGTTTTGCCTCAGAGATGAACAGTCTGGTGGCTCTGCACGAGCTGTACAAGTACATCAACAAGTACTATGACCAGGTACACATACAGCGCCTTCGCAAAGTATTCAGACCACTTGACTTTTTCAACATTTTGTTACGTTACAGCCTTATTCTAAAATGGATTAAACAATAAAAATCCTCATCAATCTACACACAATACCCCACAATGACATCACAATACCCCACAATGACATCACAATACCCCACAATGACATCACAATACCCCACAATAACATCACAATACCCCACAATGACATCACAATACCCCACAATAACATCACAATACCCCACAATGACATCACAATACCCCACAATGACATCACAATACCCCACAATGACATCACAATACCCCACAATAACATCACAATACCCCACAATGACATCACAATACCCCACAATAACATCACAATACCCCACAATGACATCACAATACCCCACAATGACATCACAATACCCCACAATGACATCACAATACCCCACAATGACATCACAATACCCCACAATGACATCACAATACCCCACAATGACATCACAATACCCCACAATAACATCACAATACCCCACAATGACATCACAATACCCCACAATAACATCACAATACCCCACAATGACATCACAATACCCCACAATGACATCACAATACCCCACAATGACATCACAATACCCCACAATGACATCACAATACCCCACAATGACATCACAATACCCCACAATAACATCACAATACCCCACAATGACATCACAATACCCCACAATGACATCACAATACCCCACAATGACATCACAATACCCCACAATGACAAAGCAAACATTTTTTTTTGTTTTTTTGCAAATGTATTAAAAAAAATACCTTATTTAAATAAGTATTCAGACCCTTTGCTGTGAGACACAAAATTGAGCTGATTGAGCAGGTGCATCCTGTTTCCATTGATCATCCTTGAGATGTTTCTACAACTTGATTGGAGTCCACCTGTGGTAAAGTCAATTGATTGGACATGATTTGGAAAGACACACAGCCCGCTGTCACGACTCTCCAACCACGAGAAACAAGATTCTCTGTTCTGATGAAACCAAGATTGAACTGTTTGACCTAAATACCAGGTCATCGTGTCTCTACTGTAATCTACTGTACTATCTGATAGTGAATGCTGTCTGTCTGTAGGTCATCGTGTCTCTACTGTAATCTACTGTACTATCTGATAGTGAATGCTGTCTGTCTGTAGGTCATCGTGTCTCTACTGTAATCTACTGTACTATCTGATAGTGAATGCTGTCTGTCTGTAGGTCATCGTGTCTCTACTGTAATCTACTGTACTATCTGATAGTGAATGTTGTCTGTCTGTAGGTCATCGTGTCTCTACTGTAATCTACTGTACTATCTGATAGTGAATGTTGTCTGTCTGTAGGTCATCGTGTCTCTACTGTAATCTACTGTACTATCTGATAGTGAATGTTGTCTGTCTGTAGGTCATCGTGTCTCTACTGTAATCTACTGTACTATCTGATAGTGAATGTTGTCTGTCTGTAGGTCATCGTGTCTCTACTGTAATCTACTGTACTATCTGATAGTGAATGTTGTCTGTCTGTAGGACATCGTGTCTCTACTGTAATCTACTGTACTATCTGATAGTGAATGTTGTCTGTCTGTAGGTCATCGTGTCTCTACTGTAATCTACTGTACTATCTGATAGTGAATGTTGTCTGTCTGTAGGTCATCGTGTCTCTACTGTAATCTACTGTACTATCTGATAGTGAATGCTGTCTGTCTGTAGGTCATCGTGTCTCTACTGTAATCTACTGTACTATCTGATAGTGAATGTTGTCTGTCTGTAGGTCATCGTGTCTCTACTGTACTATCTGATAGTGAATGCTGTCTGTCTGTAGGTCATTGTGTCTCTACTGTAATCTACTGTACTATCTGATAGTGAATGTTGTCTGTCTGTAGGTCATCGTGTCTCTACTGTAATCTACTGTACTATCTGATAGTGAATGTTGTCTGTCTGTAGGTCATCGTGTCTCTACTGTAATCTACTGTACTATCTGATAGTGAATGCTGTCTGTCTGTAGGTCATCGTGTCTCTGGAGGACGACGCAGCTGGACAGAAGATGCAGCTGGCCTATCGTCTACAGCAGGTCGCCGCCCTGGTGGAGAACAAGGTCACTGACCTTTAACCCCTGATCTCTGATCTGTGGCCTAGAGCAGGTCGCCTCCCTGGTGGAGAACAAGGTCGCTGACCTTTAACCCTTGATCTCTGACTCCTGACCTGTGGCCGGTCAGCCCTGAGGGAGAATAAAGTCACTGACCTCTAACCCCTGACCTGTGGCCTAGAGCAGGTCACCGCCCTGAGGGAGAATAAGGTCACTGACTTCTAACTAGGGACGGGAAAAGGGCCCTGTCAGTCAAAACCCACAGCGCCTGATGTTATGTATAGCATGTTACCGTACAGACACTGCGTTCCAATTCAGGGCGTTTATCAGTATCCAAATCTGCCATTTCAACCCGTATACAGGAACGAGGATGATGGGTTAAAGCTATACCAAATAATACATTGTACAACAGGCTCATCTGTAAAACAGACCTTGGTCTCAGGAGGACTTCCTGATCTAATAAACAGACCTTGGTCTCAGTAGGACTTCCTGATCTAATAAACAGACCTTGGTCTCAGTAGGACTTCCTGATCTAATAAAGGCTAAATCAATAAAACAGGCAGCAGACAAAGAATTCCTAGCAATAAGTCTCATAGGGATGTACTGGGGAATATAAAGGACAAGAACACCAAGTCTGACCAGAAGAGGGGGCTGTGGTGGAGTTGAGCAGATTTGAGTCATTTTAAAAACCAACTGTGTTGAGCAGGTTGTTACATTGAACACACGCACTGTATAGAAACTCATTTATTACCTGTAAATAGTGCCTATTTATATTCCATCCCCAATCCCATACCAACCAAAGCTGCCGTTTTCAACTTTTGAAACGACTTAAAGCGTATAATATTTTTGAAGTCAAACAACTGGCGAACCTGTTTTGAATTTGTAAAGATAACAGGGAAAAGCTGGAGATTCTCTTCTGATGATCTGAGGTGATTGTCTTATCTCACGTCTGACTGACAGAACCTGTTACAGATGGTGACCCCTGACCTATCCTGTTACACGTGGTGACCCCTGACCTATCCAGTTACACGTGGTGACCCCTGACCTATCCAGTTACACGTGGTGACCCCTGACCTATCCAGTTACACGTGGTGACCCCTGACCTATCCAGTTACACGTGGTGACCCCTGACCTATCCAGTTACACGTGGTGACCCCTGACCTATCCAGTTACACGTGGTGACCCCTGACCTATCCAGTTACACGTGGTGACCCCTGACCTATCCAGTTACACGTGGTGACCCCTGACCTATCCAGTTACACGTGGTGACCCCTGACCTATCCTGTTACACGTGGTGACCCCTGACCTATCCTGTTACACGTGGTGACCCCTGACCTATCCTGTTACACGTGGTGACCCCTGACCTATCCTGTTACCTGTTCGGTGTGCTCTGACTCCACAGACTCAGTATTGCTATATTTACCTAACACTCTCTCGTTACTAGTGTAACCCTGAATTGTGGTTCCTCTCTTTGGCTCTGTCTGAAAGGCAAGTCAGTTAATTAAGACATTCTTGTTTACAACGACGGCCTACCCCGGCCAAACCCGAACGACGCTGGGACAATTGTGCGCTGCCCTATGGGATACAGCCTGGATTCGAACCAGGGACTGTACTGACGCCTCTTGCACTGAGATGTAGTGCACTACTTTAGACCAGAGCCCTATGGAACCCTATTCCCTATATAGTGCACTACTTTAGACCAGAGCCCTATGGAACCCTCTTTCCTATGGACCCTGGTCTATAGTAGTGCCCTCTATAGGGTACTATTTTAGGTTGCACACTTTGACCCATCTCCTGGTTAGTGGACATACAGATCTGTTATGTTTTAATCTGTCTTGGGTTAGATTCTTTATGTATTAATCTGTCTTGGGTTAGAGGTTATTTATGTATTAATCTGTCTTGGTTAGAGATCCTTTATGTATTATTCTATGTATTAATCTGTCTTGGGTTAGAGATTCTTTATGTATTAATCTGTCTTGGGTTAGAGATTCTTTATGTATTAAAATGTCTTGGGGTAGAGATTCTTTATGTATTAATCTGTCTTGGGTTAGAGATTCTTTATGTATTAATCTGTCTTGGTTAGAGATTCTTTATGTATTAATCTGTCTTGGTTAGAGATTCTTTATGTATTAATCTGTTTTGGGTTAGAGATTATGTATTAATCTGTCTTGGGTTAGAGATTCTTTATGTATTAATCTGTTTTGGGTTAGAGATTCTTTATGTATTAATCTGTCTTGGGTTAGAGATTCTTTATGTATTAATCTGTCTTGGGTTAGAGATTCTTTATGTATTAATCTGTCTTGGTTAGAGATTCTTTATGTATTAATCTGTTTTGGGTTAGAGGTTCTTTATGTATTAATCTGTCTTGGTTAGAGATTCTTTATGTATTAATCTGTTTTGGGTTAGAGATTATGTATTAATCTGTCTTGGGTTAGAGATTCTTTATGTATTAATCTGTCTTGGGTTAGAGATTCTTTATGTATTAATCTGTTTTGGGTTAGAGATTCTTTATGTATTAATCTGTCTTGGTTAGAGATTCTTTATGTATTAATCTGTCTTGGTTAGAGATTCTTTATGTATTAATCTGTTTTGGGTTAGAGATTCTTTATGTATTAATCTGTCTTGGGTTAGAGATTCTTTATGTATTAATCTGTCTTGGTTAGAGATTCTTTATGTATTAATCTGTCTTGGGTTAGAGATTCTTTATGTATTAATCTGTCTTGGTTAGAGATTCTTTATGTATTAATCTGTCTTGGGTTAGAGATTCTTTATGTATTAATCTGTCTTGGTTAGAGATTATGTATTAATCTGTCTTGGGTTAGAGATTATGTATTAATCTGTCTTGGGTTAGAGATTCTTTATGTATTAATCTGTTTTGGGTTAGAGATTATTTATTAATCTGTCTTGGGTTAGAGGTTATTCTATGTATTAATCTGTCTTGGGTTAGAGATTCTTTATGTATTAATCTGTCTTGGGTTAGAGATTCTTTATGTATTAATCTGTCTTGGGTTAGAGATTCTTTATGTATTAATCTGTCTTGGGTTAGAGATTATGTATTAATCTGTCTTGGGTTAGAGATTATGTATTAATCTGTTTTGGGTTAGAGATTATGTATTAATCTGTCTTGGGTTTGTACAGGTATATTGCTGAATGGTGATCTTAATAACTTTTCCCTCCTAACACTTTGTTCTCTGTGTTTGGAGCTGAATGGTGATCTTAATAACTTTTCCCTCCTAACACTTTGTTCTCTGTGTTTGGAGCTCCTGGTCATGAATATGTATGGCTTGATTTATTGACAGTGGGTAGCCTCCCAAATCACACCCTATGCCCTTTACAGTGAACTGCGTTTAACCAGACTAGTGCACTATATAGGGAATAGGGTGCCGTTTTAGCGACGCAGGCGGTGTGATTTTAAAGGATGTTTTTTGACTTGGCTGTGTTGTACACTGTTTTGATTGGAGCGGTTTAAAGGTTTAAGTCAATTCCTTCCTAGTCATTTCTAGAAACCTGTTTGCGTTCCAGGCCGACTACGTTACAGATGCATTGCATCCACCCATTGTTCTGCACCACGTCATTGAGTGGCACAATCGGGCATCAGATTGCTATATAATAGGATGTGGTTAGGTGTTTAACATAACAGCTATCTAGGCAGGCATCTGCAGTGTAGTCATCCTGGAACGTGTCCGTTGTGTTACTTCCTATTACTAGTGAGTGTTATGTTGCATGTTCTTTTCTGAACCGGTGTCTGGCTCCTAGGACTGTAGTTTTAACTGAACCGGTGTCTGGCTCGTAGGACTGTAGTTTTAACTGAACCGGTGTCTGTAGTTGTAGTTTAGTGATTCTCTGCATGCTGTTTTATTAATCGTCTAAAATCAGAGCAGCAACGTGCTAAGGGAACACTATCTCCTACATAGTGCACCACTTTAGACCAGAGCCCTCTGGGCTTCCTCACCTGGGCTTCCCCACCTGGGCTTCCCACCTGGGCTTCCCCACCTGGGCTTCCTCACCTGGGCTTCCCCACCTGGGCTTCCTCACCTGGGCTTCCCACCTCGGCTTCCTCACCTGGGCTTCCCCACCTGGGCTTCCTCACCTGGGCTTCCTCACCTGGGCTTCCCCACCTGGGCTTCCTCACCTGGGCTTCCCACCTCGGCTTCCTCACCTGGGCTTCTCCACCTGGGCTTCCCAATATTCCCTGGTCTAAAGTAGTGCACTATGAAGGGAATAGGGTGCGTTTGTGATGTTAACTGTTGTGTTTTTCTACTGGCTGTACAATTTTATATTCTTTCCCATTCTGGGTCGTCAACAACACACAGGTCTGGACCTATTTTAATGAAGAGGTCTCTATCCCCTATGCCATCCTATTGCCTATATGGTACACTACTTTTGGCCCGGTCAGGCTAGGGACAATAATCCAACTCAAATGTGACACTAAACAGTGGTTTGTAATGACATTGGGGAGTTGAGTGAGAGCTGGAGATCAGCCACATGTCTGTCACTCTGGCGTGTGTCTAGTGTGACACCGGATGTGCCTGTAAATACATTGTGAAGAGATTTGTTTTTATGGGGAATAATAAAGTTTTAATTGTAACAGGATTTGTCTGTTTTTTTGTTTGTTTTGTTTGTGGTGGTTGACTTTCTTTGATGGGAAATTAAGAGTCCTGAGAAGAAACAATGTTGTTTTTTTTGAAGTGATCGTATGGGTCAAACTGTTGTAGAGACGAAGGTGCTCTTTCAAGAAGACAATCACTTAAACTCACAATACGACAGGCAGGTTTTCAGTCACCCAGGTTTATGCAATTGTTCTATTTAATGGAAACGGAGGATAAAGGAGACGTTTTATTGGATTTGAATCCGTTCGACGGGAGGGAAACGGTGTATTCTGAATACAGGAAGAGGGAAACGGTGTATCCTGAATACAGGAAGAGGGAAACGGTGTATCCTGAATACAGGAAGAGGGAAACGGTGTATTCTGAACACAGGAAGAGGGAAACGGTGTATTCTGAATACAGGAAGAGGGAAACGGTGTATCCTGAATACCGGAAGAGGGAAACGGTGTATCCTGAATACAGGAAGAGGGAAACGGTGTATTCTGAATACAGGAAGAGGGAAACGGTGTATCCTGAATACAGGAAGAGGGAAACGGTGTATCCTGAACACAGGAAGAGGGAAACGGTGTATCCTGAATACAGGAAGAGGGAAACGGTGTATCCTGAATACAGGAAGAGGGAAACGGTGTATCCTGAATACCGGAAGAGGGAAACGGTGTATCCTGAATACCGGAAGAGGGAAACGGTGTATCCTGAATACCGGAAGAGGGAAACGGTGTATCCTGAATACCGGAAGAGGGAAACGGTGTATCCTGAATACCGGAAGAGGGAAACGGTGTATCCTGAATACAGGAAGAGGGAAACGGTGTATCCTGAACACAGGAAGAGGGAAACGGTGTATTCTGAATACAGGAAGAGGGAAACGGTGTATCCTGAACACAGGAAGAGGGAAACGGTGTATCCTGAATACAGGAAGAGGGAAACGGTGTATTCTGAACACAGGAAGAGGGAAACGGTGTATTCTGAATACAGGAAGAGGGAAACGGTGTATCCTGAATACCGGAAGAGGGAAACGGTGTATCCTGAATACAGGAAGAGGGAAACGGTGTATTCTGAATACAGGAAGAGGGAAACGGTGTATCCTGAATACAGGAAGAGGGAAACGGTGTATCCTGAACACAGGAAGAGGGAAACGGTGTATCCTGAATACCGGAAGAGGGAAACGGTGTATCCTGAATACCGGAAGAGGGAAACGGTGTATCCTGAATACCGGAAGAGGGAAACGGTGTATCCTGAATACCGGAAGAGGGAAACGGTGTATCCTGAATACAGGAAGGATGGACGCCTCATTCCAAGATCATGGGCATTAATATGGAGTTGGTCCCCTCGTTGCTGCTATAACAGCCTCCACTCTTCTGAGAAGGTTTTCCACTAGAGGTTGGAACATTACTGCTATAACAGCCTCCACTCTTCTGAGAAGGCTTTCCACTAGAGGTTGGAACATTGCTGCTATAACAGCCTCCAGTCTTCTGAGAAGGTTTTCCACTAGAGGTTGGAACATTGCTGCTATAACAGCCTCCAGTCTTCTGGGAAGGATTTCCACTAGATGTTGGAACATTGCTGCTATAACAGCCTCCAGTCTTCTGGGAAGGCTTTCCACTAGATGTTGGAACATTGCTGCGGGGATCGGCTTCCATTCAGCCACAAGAGCATTAGTGATGTCGGGCACTGGATGTTGGGGGTGATTAGGCCTGGCTCGCTGTCGGCGTTACAATTCATCCCATGCCATCCGATGGGGTTGAGGTCAGTGCTCTGTGCAGGCCAGTCAAGTTCTTCCACACCGATCTCGACAAACCGTTTCTGTATGGACCTCGATGGACCTCGATTGGTGCACTAGGGGCATTGTCATGCTGAAACAGGAAAGGGAAGAGGAGGCAGGTAGCCTAGTGGTTAGAGTGTAGAGGTGGCAGGTAGTCTAGTGGTTAGAGTGTAGAGGAGGCAGGTAGTCTAGTGGTTAGAGTGTAGAGGAGGCAGGTAGTCTAGTGGTTAGAGTGTAGAGGAGGCAGGTACCTCATTTTCCGTGCTGGAACTGCCTTTATTTCGGTGCAGGAGCTCTACAATACTGTTGAGCTGATATTCTATAAAGAATAATATGGCTGTCGACCATTAAGATAGGAGGCAGGGCTGTCGACCATTAAGATAGGAGGCATGGCTGTCGACCATTAAGATAGGAGGCATGGCTGTCGACCGCGGCTCCCGTTAAGATATGAGGTATGGCTGTCAACCGCGGCTCCCGTTGAGATAGGAGGCAGGGCTGTCGACCGCGGCTCCCGTTGAGATAGGAGGCAGGGCTGTCGACCGCGGCTCCCGTTGAGATAGGAGGCAGGGCTGTCGACCGCGGCTCCCGTTAAGATAGGAGGCAGGGCTGTCGACCGCGGCTGCCGTTAAGATAGGAGGCAGGGCTGTCGACCGCGGCTCCCGTTAAGAGACCGCGGCTCCCGTTACGATAGGAGGTAGGGCTGTCGACCGCGGCTCCCGTTAAGATAGGAGGTAGGGCTGTCGACCGTTAAGATAGGAGGCAGGGCTGTCAACCGTTAAGATAGGAGGCAGGGCTGTCGACCGTTAAGATAGGAGGCAGGGCTGTCGACCGTTAAGATAGGAGGCAGGGCTGTCGACCGTTAAGATAGGAGGCAGGGCTGTCGACCGTTAAGATAGGAGGCAGGGCTGTCGACCGTTAAGATAGGAGGCAGGGCTGTCGACCGCAGCTCCCGTTAAGATGGGAGGCAGGGCTGTCGACCGCGGCTCCCGTTGAGATAGGAGGCAGGGCTGTCGACCGTTGAGATAGGAGGCAGGGCTGTCGACCATTAAGATAGGAGGCATGGCTGTCGACCATTAAGATAGGAGGTATGGCTGTCGACCACGGCTCCCGTTAGGATAGGAGGTATGGCTGTCGACCATTAAGATATTAGGCATGGCTGTCGACCATTAAGATAGGAGGCATGGCTGTGGACCATTAAGATAGGAGGCATGGCTGTCGACCATTAAGATAGGAGGCATGGCTGTCGACCGCGGCTCCCGTTAAGATATGAGGTATGGCTGTCGACCGCGGCTCCCGTTGAGATAGGAGGCAGGGCTGTCGACCGCGGCTCCCGTTGAGATAGGAGGCAGGGCTGTCGACCGCGGCTCCCGTTGAGATAGGAGGCAGGGCTGTCGACCGCGGCTCCCGTTGAGATAGGAGGCAAGGCTGTCGACCGCGGCTGCCGTTAAGATAGGAGGCAGGGCTGTCGACCGCGGCTCCCGTTAAGAGACCGCGGCTCCCGTTAAGATAGGAGGCAGGGCTGTCGACCGCGGCTGCCGTTAAGATAGGAGGCAGGGCTGTCGACCGCGGCTCCCGTTAAGAGACCGCGGCTCCCGTTACGATAGGAGGTAGGGCTGTCGACCGCGGCTCCCGTTAAGATAGGAGGCAAGGCTGTCTACCGCGGCTCCCGTTAAGATAGGAGGTAGGGCTGTCGACCGCGGCTCCAGTTACGATAGGAGGTAGGGCTGTCGACCGTTAAGATAGGAGGCAGGGCTGTCGACCGTTAAGATAGGAGGCAGGGCTGTCGACCGTTAAGATAGGAGGCAGGGCTGTCGACCATTAAGATAGGAGGCAGGGCTGTCCACCGCGGCTCCCGTTAAGATAGGAGGCAGGGCTGTCGACCGCGGCTCCCGTTGAGATTGGAGGCAGGGCTGTCGACCGCGGCTCTCGTTGAGATAGGAGGCAGGGCTGTCGACCGTTAAGATAGGAGGCAGGGCTGTCGACCATTAAGATAGCAGGCATGGCTGTCGACCATTAAGATAGGAGGCATGGCTGTCGACCATTAAGATAGGAGGTATGGCTGTCGACCACGGCTCCCGTTAGGATAGGAGGTATGGCTGTCGACCATTAAGATATTAGGCATGGCTGTCGACCATTAAGATAGGAGGCATGGCTGTGGACCATTAAGATAGGAGGCATGGCTGTCGACCGCGGCTCCCGTTAAGATATGAGGTATGGCTGTCGACCGCGGCTCCCGTTGAGATAGGAGGCAGGGCTGTCGACCGCGGCTCCCGTTGAGATAGGAGGCAGGGCTGTCGACCGCGGCTCCCGTTGAGATAGGAGGCAGGGCTGTCGACCGCGGCTCCCGTTGAGATAGGAGGCAAGGCTGTCGACCGCGGCTGCCGTTAAGATAGGAGGCAGGGCTGTCGACCGCGGCTCCCGTTAAGAGACCGCGGCTCCCGTTACGATAGGAGGTAGGGCTGTCGACCGCGGCTCCCGTTAAGATAGGAGGCAAGGCTGTCTACCGCGGCTCCCGTTAAGATAGGAGGTAGGGCTGTCGACCGCGGCTCCCGTTAAGATAGGAGGTAGGGCTGTCGACCGTTAAGATAGGAGGCAGGGCTGTCGACCGTTAAGATAGGAGGCAGGGCTGTCGACCATTAAGATAGCAGGCATGGCTGTCGACCATTAAGATAGGAGGCATGGCTGTCGACCATTAAGATAGGAGGTATGGCTGTCGACCACGGCTCCCGTTAGGATAGGAGGTATGGCTGTCGACCATTAAGATATTAGGCATGGCTGTCGACCATTAAGATAGGAGGCATGGCTGTGGACCATTAAGATAGGAGGCATGGCTGTCGACCGCGGCTCCCGTTAAGATATGAGGTATGGCTGTCGACCGCGGCTCCCGTTGAGATAGGAGGCAGGGCTGTCGACCGCGGCTCCCGTTGAGATAGGAGGCAGGGCTGTCGACCGCGGCTCCCGTTGAGATAGGAGGCAGGGCTGTCGACCGCGGCTCCCGTTGAGATAGGAGGCAGGGCTGTCGACCGCGGCTGCCGTTAAGATAGGAGGCAGGGCTGTCGACCGCGGCTCCCGTTAAGATAGGAGGCAGGGCTGTCGACCGCGGCTCCCGTTAAGATAGGAGGTAGGGCTGTCGACTGTTAAGATAGGAGGCAGGGCTGTCGACCGTTAAGATAGGAGGCAGGGCTGTCGACCGTTAAGATAGGAGGCAGGGCTGTCGACCGTTAAGATAGGAGGCAGGGCTGTCGACCATTAAGATAGGAGGCAGGGCTGTCGACCATTAAGATAGGAGGCAGGGCTGTCGACCGCAGCTCCCGTTAAGATAGGAGGCAAGGCTGTCGACCGCGGCTCCCGTTAAGATAGGAGGTAGGGCTGTCGACCGTTAAGATAGGAGGCAGGGCTGTTGACCGTTAAGATAGGAGGCAGGGCTGTCGACCGTTAAGATAGGAGGCAGGGCTGTCGACCGTTAAGATAGGAGGCAGGGCTGTCGACCGTTAAGATAGGAGGCAGGGCTGTCGACCGTTAAGATAGGAGGCAGGGCTGTCGACCGTTAAGATAGGAGGCAGGGCTGTCGACCGTTAAGATAGGAGGCAGGGCTGTCGACCATTAAGATAGGAGGCAGGGCTGTCGACCATTAAGATAGGAGGCAGGGCTGTCGACCGCAGCTCCCGTTAAGATAGGAGGCAAGGCTGTCGACCGCGGCTCCCGTTAAGATAGGAGGTAGGGCTGTCGACCGTTAAGATAGGAGGCAGGGCTGTCGACCGTTAAGATAGGAGGCAGGGCTGTCGACCGTTAAGATAGGAGGCAGGGCTGTCGACCATTAAGATAGGAGGCATGGCTGTCGACCATTAAGATAGGAGGCATGGCTGTCGACCATTAAGATAGGAGGCATGGCTGTCGACCATTAAGATAGGAGACATGGCTGTCGACCATTAAGATAGGAGGCATGGCTGTCGACCATTAAGATAAGAGGTATGGCTGTCGACCGCGGCTCCCGTTGAGATATGAGGTATGGCTGTCGACCGCGGCTCCCGTTGAGATAGGAGGCAGGGCTGTTGACCGCGGCTCCCGTTGAGATAGGATGCAGGGCTGTCGACCGCGGCTCCCGTTGAGATAGGAGGCAGGGCTGTCGACCGCGGCTCCCGTTGAGATAGGAGGCAGGGCTGTCGACCGCGGCTCCCGTTCAGATAGGAGGCAGGGCTGTCGACCGCTGCTCCCGTTGAGATAGGAGGCAGGGCTGTCGACCGCGGCTCCCGTTAAGATAGGAGGCAAGGCTGTCGACCGCGGCTCCCGTTGAGATAGGAGGCAGGGCTGTCGACCATTAAGATAGGAGGCAGGGCTGTCGACCGCGGCTCCCGTTGAGATCGGAGGCACGGCTGTCTACCGCTTCTCCCGTTAAGATAGGATGCAGGGCTGTTGACCGCGGATCCCGTTAAGATAGGAGGTAGGGCTGTTGACCGTTAAGATAGGAGGCAGGGCTGTCGACCATTAAGATAGGAGGCAAGGCTGTCGACCGTTAAGATAGGAGGCAGGGCTGTCGACCGCGCCTCCCGTTAAGATAGGAGGCAGGGCTGTCGACCGCGGCTCCCGTTAAGATAGGAGGCAGGGCTGTCGACCATTAAGATAGGAGGCAGGGCTGTCGACCGCGGCTCCGGTTGAGATAGGAGGCAGGGCTGTCGACCGCGGCTCCCGTTAAGATAGGAGGCAGGGCTGTCGACCGCGGCTCCCGTTAAGATAGGAGGCAGGGCTGTCGACCATTAAGATAGGAGGCAGGGCTGTCGACCATTAAGATGGGAGGCAGGGCTGTCGACCATTAAGATGGGAGGCAGGGCTGTCGACCATTAAGATGGGAGGCAGGGCTGTCGACCATTAAGATGGGAGGCAGGGCTGTCGACCATTAAGATGGGAGGCAGGGCTGTCGACCATTAAGATGGGAGGCAGGGCTGTCGACCGCGGCTCCCGTTAAGATAGGAGGCAGGGCTGTCGACCATTAAGATGGGAGGCAGGGCTGTCGACCATTAAGATGGGAGGCAGGGCTGTCGACCATTAAGATGGGAGGCAGGGCTGTCGACCATTAAGATGGGAGGCAGGGCTGTCGACCATTAAGATGGGAGGCAGGGCTGTCGACCGCGGCTCCCGTTAAGATAGGAGGCAGGGCTGTCGACCGCGGCTCCCGTTAAGATAGGAGGCAGGGCTGTCGACCATTAAGATAGGAGGCAGGGCTGTCGACCATTAAGATGGGAGGCAGGGCTGTCGACCATTAAGATGGGAGGCAGGGCTGTCGAACCATTAAGATGGGAGGCAGGGCTTTCGACCATTAAGATGGGAGGCAGGGCTGTCAACCATTAAGATGGGAGGCAGGGCTGTCGACCATTAAGATGGGAGGCAGGGCTGTTGACCGCGGCTCCCGTTAAGATAGGAGGCAGGGCTGTCGACCGCGTCTCCCGTTAAGATAGGAGGCAGGGCTGTCGACCATTAAGATAGGAGGCAGGGCTGTCGACCATTAAGATGGGAGGCAGGGCTGTCGACCATTAAGATGGGAGGCAGGGCTGTCGACCATTAAGATGGGAGGCAGGGCTGTCGACCATTAAGATGGGAGGCAGGGCTGTCGACCATTAAGATGGGAGGCAGGGCTGTCGACCATTAAGATGGGAGGCAGGGCTGTTGACCGCGGCTCCCGTTAAGATAGGAGGCAGGGCTGTCGACCGCGGCTCCCGTTAAGATAGGAGGCAGGGCTGTCGACCGCGGCTCCCGTTAAGATAGGAGGCAGGGCTGTCGACCATTAAGATAGGAGGCAGGGCTGTCGACCATTAAGATGGGAGGCAGGGCTGTCGACCATTAAGATGGGAGGCAGGGCTGTCGACCATTAAGATGGGAGGCAGGGCTGTCGACCATTAAGATGGGAGGCAGGGCTGTCGACCATTAAGATGGGAGGCAGGGCTGTCGACCATTAAGATAGGAGGCAGGGCTGTCGCCCATTAAGATGGGAGGCAGGGCTGTCGACCATTAAGATGGGAGGCAGGGCTGTCGACCATTAAGATAGGAGGCAGGGCTGTCGACCGCGGCTCCCGTTGAGATAGGAGGCAGGGCTGTCGACGGCAGCTCCCGTTTAGATAGGAGGCAGGGCCGTCGACCGCGCCTCCCGTTAAGATGGGAGGCAGGGCTGTCGACCATTAAGATAGGAGGCAGGGCTGTCTACCGTTAAGATAGGAGGCAGGGCTGTCGACCATTAAGATGGGAGGCAGGGCTGTCGACCATTAAGATAGGAGGCAGGGCTGTCGACCATTAAGATGGGAGGCAGGGCTGTCGACCATTAAGATGGGAGGCAGGGCTGTCGACCATTAAGATGGGAGGCAGGGCTGTCGACCATTAAGATGGGAGGCAGGGCTGTCTACCATTAAGATGGGAGGCAGGGCTGTCGACCATTAAGATGGGAGGCAGGGCTGTCGGCCATTAAGATGGGAGGCAGGGCTGTCGACCATTAAGATGGGAGGCAGGGCTGTCGACCATTAAGATGGGAGGCAGGGCTGTCGACCATTAAGATGGGAGGCAGGGCTGTCGACCATTAAGATGGGAGGCAGGGCTGTCGACCATTAAGATGGGAGGCAGGGCTGTCGACCATTAAGATAGGAGGCAGGGCTGTCGACCATTAAGATAGGAGGCTGGGCTGTCGACCATTAAGATAGGAGGCTGGGCTGTCGACCATTAAGATAGGAGGCTGGGCTGTCGACCATTAATATAGGAGGCAGGGCTGTCGACCATTTAGATAGGAGGCAGGGCTTTCGACCATTAAGATAGGAGGCAGGGCTGTCGACCATTAAGATAGGAGGCAGGGCTGTCGACCATTAAGATGGGAGGCAGGGCTGTCGACCATTAAGATGGGAGGCAGGGCTGTCGACCATTAAGATGGGAGGCAGGGCTGTCGACCATTAAGATGGGAGGCAGGGCTGTCGACCATTAAGATAGGAGGCAGGGCTGTCGACCATTAAGATAGGAGGCAGGGCTGTCGACCGTTAAGATAGGAGGCAGGGCTGTCGACCGTTAAGATAGGAGGCAGGGCTGTCGACCGTTAAGATAGGAGGCAGGGCTGTCGACCGTTAAGATAGGAGGCAGGGCTGTCGACCGTTAAGATAGGAGGCAGGGCTGTCGACCGCGGCTCCCGTTCAGATAGGAGGCAGGGCTGTCGACCGCGGCTCCCGTTCAGATAGGAGGCAGGGCTGTCGACCGCGGCTCCCGTTAAGATAGGAGGCAGGGCTGTCGACCGCAGCTCCCGTTAAGATAGGAGGCAGGGCTGTCGACCATTAAGATAGGAGGCAGGGCTGTCGACCATTACAATAGGAGGCAGGGCTGTCAACCATTAAGATAGGAGGCAGGGCTGTCGACCATTAAGATAGGAGGCAGGGCTGTCGACCATTAAGATAGGAGGCAGGGCTGTCGACCGCGGCTCCCGTTGAGATAGGAGGCAGGGCTGTCGACCGCGGCTCCCGTTCAGATAGGAGGCAGGGCTGTCGACCGCGGCTCCCGTTAAGATAGGAGGCAGGGCTGTCGACCATTAAGATGGGAGGCAGGGCTGTCGACCATTAAGATGGGAGGCAGGGCTGTCGACCATTAAGATGGGAGGCAGGGCTGTCGACCATTAAGATGGGAGGCAGGGCTGTCGACCATTAAGATGGGAGGCAGGGCTGTCGACCATTAAGATGGGAGGCAGGGCTGTCGACCATTAAGATGGGAGGCAGGGCTGTCGACCATTAAGATGGGAGGCAGGGCTGTCGACCATTAAGATGGGAGGCAGGGCTGTCGACCATTAAGATGGGAGGCAGGGCTGTCGACCATTAAGATAGGAGGCTGGGCTGTCGACCATTAAGATAGGAGGCTGGGCTGTCGACCATTTAGATAGGAGGCAGGGCTGTCGACCATTTAGATAGGAGGCAGGGCTTTCGACCATTAAGATAGGAGGCAGGGCTGTCGACCATTAAGATAGGAGGCAGGGCTGTCGACCATTAAGATGGGAGGCAGGGCTGTCGACCATTAAGATGGGAGGCAGGGCTGTCGACCATTAAGATGGGAGGCAGGGCTGTCGACCATTAAGATGGGAGGCAGGGCTGTCGACCATTAAGATAGGAGGCAGGGCTGTCGACCGTTAAGATAGGAGTCAGGGCTGTCGACCGTTAAGATAGGAGGCAGGGCTGTCGACCGTTAAGATAGGAGGCAGGGCTGTCGACCGTTAAGATAGGAGGCAGGGCTGTCGACCGTTAAGATAGGAGGCAGGGCTGTCGACCGTTAAGATAGGAGGCAGGGCTGTCGACCGCGGCTCCCGTTAAGATAGGAGGCAGGGCTGTCGACCGCAGCTCCCGTTAAGATAGGAGGCAGGGCTGTCGACCATTAAGATAGGAGGCAGGGCTGTCGACCATTACAATAGGAGGCAGGGCTGTCAACCATTAAGATAGGAGGCAGGGCTGTCGACCATTAAGATAGGAGGCAGGGCTGTCGACCATTAAGATAGGAGGCAGGGCTGTCGACCGCGGCTCCCGTTGAGATAGGAGGCAGGGCTGTCGACCGCGGCTCCCGTTCAGATAGGAGGCAGGGCTGTCGACCGCGGCTCCCGTTAAGATAGGAGGCAGGGCTGTCGACCATTAAGATGGGAGGCAGGGCTGTCGACCATTAAGATGGGAGGCAGGGCTGTCGACCATTAAGATGGGAGGCAGGGCTGTCGACCATTAAGATGGGAGGCAGGGCTGTCGACCATTAAGATGGGAGGCAGGGCTGTCGACCATTAAGATGGGAGGCAGGGCTGTCGACCATTAAGATGGGAGGCAGGGCTGTCGACCATTAAGATGGGAGGCAGGGCTGTCGACCATTAAGATAGGAGGCAGGGCTGTCGACCATTAAGATAGGAGGCTGGGCTGTCGACCATTAAGATAGGAGGCTGGGCTGTCGACCATTTAGATAGGAGGCTGGGCTGTCGACCATTTAGATAGGAGGCAGGGCTGTCGACCATTAAGATAGGAGGCAGGGCTGTCGACCATTAAGATAGGAGGCAGGGCTGTCGACCATTAAGATGGGAGGCAGGGCTGTCGACCGTTAAGATGGGAGGCAGGGCTGTCGACCGTTAAGATGGGAGGCAGGGCTGTCGACCGTTAAGATGGGAGGCAGGGCTGTCGACCGTTAAGATGGGAGGCAGGGCTGTCGACCGTTAAGATGGGAGGCAGGGCTGTCGACCGTTAAGATGGGAGGCAGGGCTGTCGACCGTTAAGATAGGAGGCAGGGCTGTCGACCGTTAAGATAGGAGGCAGGGCTGTCGACCGTTAAGATAGGAGGCAGGGCTGTCGACCGTTAAGATAGGAGGCAGGGCTGTCGACCGTTAAGATAGGAGGCAGGGCTGTCGACCGTTAAGATAGGAGGCAGGGCTGTCGACCGTTAAGATAGGAGGCAGGGCTGTCGACCGTTAAGATAGGAGGCAGGGCTGTCGACCGTTAAGATAGGAGGCAGGGCTGTCGACCGTTAAGATAGGAGGCAGGGCTGTCGACCGCGGCTCCCGTTCAGATAGGAGGCAGAGCTGTCGACCGCGGCTCCCGTTAAGATAGGAGGCAGGGCTGTCGACCGCAGCTCCCGTTAAGATAGGAGGCAGGGCTGTCGACCATTAAGATAGGAGGCAGGGCTGTCGACCATTACAATAGGAGGCAGGGCTGTCGACCATTAAGATAGGAGGCAGGGCTGTCGACCATTAAGATAGGAGGCAGGGCTGTCGACCGCGGCTCCCGTTGAGATAGGAGGCAGGGCTGTCGACCGCGGCTCCCGTTAAGATAGGAGGCAGGGCTGTCGACCATTAAGATAGGAGGCAGGGCTGTCGACCGCGGCTCCCGTTGAGATAGGAGGCAGGGCTGTCGACCGCGGCTCCCGTTCAGATAGGAGGCAGGGCTGTCGACCGCGGCTCCCGTTAAGATAGGAGGCAGGGCTGTCGACCGCGGTTCCTGTTAAGATAGGAGGCAGGGCTGTCGACCGCAGCTCCCGTTAAGATAGGAGGCAGGGCTGTCGACCATTAAGATAGGAGGCAGGGCTGTCGACCATTACAATAGGAGGCAGGGCTGTCGACCATTAAGATAGGAGGCAGGGCTGTCGACCATTAAGATAGGAGGCAGGGCTGTCGACCGCGGCTCCCGTTCAGATAGGAGGCAGGGCTGTCGACCGCGGCTCCCGTTCAGATAGGAGGCAGGGCTGTCGACCGCGGCTCCCGTTAAGATAGGAGGCAGGGCTGTCGACCGCGGTTCCTGTTAAGATAGGAGGCAGGGCTGTCGACCGCGGCTCCCGTTAAGATAGGAGGCAGGGCTGTCGACCATTAAGATAGGAGGCAGGGCTGTCGACCGTTAAGATAGGAGGCAGGGCTGTCGACCATTAAGATAGGAGGCAGGGCTGTCGACCATTAAGATAGGAGGCAGGGCTGTCGACCATTAAGATAGGAGGCAGGGCTGTCGACCGCGGCTCCCGTTGAGATAGGAGGCAGGGCTGTCGACCGCGGCTCCCGTTAAGATAGGAGGCACGGCTGTCGACCATTAAGATAGGAGGCAGGGCTGTCGACCATTAAGATAGGAGGCAGGGCTGTCGACCATTAAGATAGGAGGCAGGGCTGTCGACCGCGGCTCCCGTTGAGATCGGAGGCACGGCTGTCTACCGCTTCTCCCGTTAAGATAGGATGCAGGGCTGTCGACCGCGGCTCCCGTTAAGATAGGAGGTAGGGCTGTTGACCGTTAAGATAGGAGGCAGGGCTGTCGACCATTAAGATAGGAGGCAGGGCTGTCGACCATTAAGATAGGAGGCAGGGCTGTCGACGGCGGCTCCCGTTAAGATAGGAGGCAGGGCTGTCGACCGCGGCTCCCGTTAAGATAGCAGGTAGGGCTGTTGACCGTTAAGATAGGAGGCTGGGCTGTCGACCATTAAGATAGGAGGCTGGGCTGTCGACCATTAATATAGGAGGCAGGGCTGTCGACCATTTAGATAGGAGGCAGGGCTTTCGACCATTAAGATAGGAGGCAGGGCTTTCGACCATTAAGATAGGAGGCAGGGCTGTCGACCGTTAAGATAGGAGGCAGGGCTGTCGACCGTTAAGATAGGAGGCAGGGCTGTCGACCGTTAAGATAGGAGGCAGGGCTGTCGACCGTTAAGATAGGAGGCAGGGCTGTCGACCGTTAAGATAGGAGGCAGGGCTGTCGACCACGGCTCCCGTTCAGATAGGAGGCAGGGCTGTCGACCGCGGCTCCCGTTCAGATAGGAGGCAGGGCTGTCGACCGCGGCTCCCGTTCAGATAGGAGGCAGGGCTGTCGACCGCGGCTCCCGTTCAGATAGGAGGCAGGGCTGTCGACCGCGGCTCCCGTTAAGATAGGAGGCAGGGCTGTCGACCGCAGCTCCCGTTAAGATAGGAGGCAGGGCTGTCGACCATTAAGATAGGAGGCAGGGCTGTCGACCATTACAATAGGAGGCAGGGCTGTCGACCATTAAGATAGGAGGCAGGGCTGTCGACCATTAAGATAGGAGGCAGGGCTGTCGACCATTAAGATAGGAGGCAGGGCTGTCGACCATTAAGATAGGAGGCAGGGCTGTCGACCGCGGCTCCCGTTGAGATAGGAGGCAGGGCTGTCGACCGCGGCTCCCGTTCAGATAGGAGGCAGGGCTGTCGACCGCGGCTCCCGTTAAGATAGGAGGCAGGGCTGTCGACCGCGGTTCCTGTTAAGATAGGAGGCAGGGCTGTCGACCGCGGCTCCCGTTAAGATAGGAGGCAGGGCTGTCGACCATTAAGATAGGAGGCAGGGCTGTCGACCGTTAAGATAGGAGGCAGGGCTGTCGACCATTAAGATAGGAGGCAGGGCTGTCGACCATTAAGATAGGAGGCAGGGCTGTCGACCGCGGCTCCCGTTGAGATAGGAGGCAGGGCTGTCGACCGCGGCTCCCGTTAAGATAGGAGGCACGGCTGTCGACCATTAAGATAGGAGGCAGGGCTGTCGACCATTAAGATAGGAGGCAGGGCTGTCGACCATTAAGATAGGAGGCAGGGCTGTCGACCGCGGCTCCCGTTGAGATCGGAGGCACGGCTGTCTACCGCTTCTCCCGTTAAGATAGGATGCAGGGCTGTCGACCGCGGCTCCCGTTAAGATAGGAGGTAGGGCTGTTGACCGTTAAGATAGGAGGCAGGGCTGTCGACCATTAAGATAGGAGGCAGGGCTGTCGACCATTAAGATAGGAGGCAGGGCTGTCGACCATTAAGATAGGAGGCAGGGCTGTCGACGGCGGCTCCCGTTAAGATAGGAGGCAGGGCTGTCGACCGCGGCTCACGTTAAGATAGGAGGCAAGGCTGTCGACCGTTAAGATAGGAGGCAGGGCTGTCGACCGTTAAGATAGGAGGCAGGGCTGTCGACCGTTAAGATAGGAGGCAGGGCTGTCGACCGTTAAGATAGGAGGCAGGGCTGTCGACCGTTAAGATAGGAGGCAGGGCTGTCGACCGTTAAGATAGGAGGCAGGGCTGTCGACCGTTAAGATAGGAGGCAGGGCTGTCGACCGCGGCTCCCGTTCAGATAGGAGGCAGGGCTGTCGACCGCGGCTCCCGTTCAGATAGGAGGCAGAGCTGTCGACCGCGGCTCCCGTTAAGATAGGAGGCAGGGCTGTCGACCGCAGCTCCCGTTAAGATAGGAGGCAGGGCTGTCGACCATTAAGATAGGAGGCAGGGCTGTCGACCATTACAATAGGAGGCAGGGCTGTCGACCATTAAGATAGGAGGCAGGGCTGTCGACCATTAAGATAGGAGGCAGGGCTGTCGACCGCGGCTCCCGTTGAGATAGGAGGCAGGGCTGTCGACCGCGGCTCCCGTTAAGATAGGAGGCAGGGCTGTCGACCGCGGTTCCTGTTAAGATAGGAGGCAGGGCTGTCGACCGCGGCTCCCGTTAAGATAGGAGGCAGGGCTGTCGACCATTAAGATAGGAGGCAGGGCTGTCGACCGTTAAGATAGGAGGCAGGGCTGTCGACCATTAAGATAGGAGGCAGGGCTGTCGACCATTAAGATAGGAGGCAGGGCTGTCGACCATTAAGATAGGAGGCAGGGCTGTCGACCGCGGCTCCCGTTGAGATAGGAGGCAGGGCTGTCGACCGCGGCTCCCGTTAAGATAGGAGGCACGGCTGTCGACCATTAAGATAGGAGGCAGGGCTGTCGACCATTAAGATAGGAGGCAGGGCTGTCGACCATTAAGATAGGAGGCAGGGCTGTCGACCATTAAGATAGGAGGCAGGGCTGTCGACCGCGGCTCCCGTTGAGATAGGAGGCAGGGCTGTCGACCGCGGCTCCCGTTAAGATAGGAGGCAGGGCTGTCGACCGCGGTTCCTGTTAAGATAGGAGGCAGGGCTGTCGACCGCGGCTCCCGTTAAGATAGGAGGCAGGGCTGTCGACCATTAAGATAGGAGGCAGGGCTGTCGACCGTTAAGATAGGAGGCAGGGCTGTCGACCATTAAGATAGGAGGCAGGGCTGTCGACCGCGGCTCCCGTTAAGATAGGAGGCAGGGCTGTCGACCGCAGCTCCCGTTAAGATAGGAGGCAGGGCTGTCGACCATTAAGATAGGAGGCAGGGCTGTCGACCATTACAATAGGAGGCAGGGCTGTCGACCATTAAGATAGGAGGCAGGGCTGTCGACCATTAAGATAGGAGGCAGGGCTGTCGACCGCGGCTCCCGTTGAGATAGGAGGCAGGGCTGTCGACCGCGGCTCCCGTTAAGATAGGAGGCAGGGCTGTCGACCGCGGTTCCTGTTAAGATAGGAGGCAGGGCTGTCGACCGCGGCTCCCGTTAAGATAGGAGGCAGGGCTGTCGACCATTAAGATAGGAGGCAGGGCTGTCGACCGTTAAGATAGGAGGCAGGGCTGTCGACCATTAAGATAGGAGGCAGGGCTGTCGACCATTAAGATAGGAGGCAGGGCTGTCGACCATTAAGATAGGAGGCAGGGCTGTCGACCGCGGCTCCCGTTGAGATAGGAGGCAGGGCTGTCGACCGCGGCTCCCGTTAAGATAGGAGGCACGGCTGTCGACCATTAAGATAGGAGGCAGGGCTGTCGACCATTAAGATAGGAGGCAGGGCTGTCGACCATTAAGATAGGAGGCAGGGCTGTCGACCGCGGCTCCCGTTGAGATCGGAGGCACGGCTGTCTACCGCTTCTCCTGTTAAGATAGGATGCAGGGCTGTCGACCGCGGCTCCCGTTAAGATTGGAGGTAGGGCTGTTGACCGTTAAGATAGGAGGCAGGGCTGTCGACCATTAAGATAGGAGGCAGGGCTGTCGACGGCGGCTCCCGTTAAGATAGGAGGCAGGGCTGTCGACCGCGGCTCCCGTTAAGATAGGAGGTAGGGCTGTTGACCGTTAAGATAGGAGGCTGGGCTGTCGACCATTAAGATAGGAGGCTGGGCTGTCGACCATTAATATAGGAGGCAGGGCTGTCGACCATTTAGATAGGAGGCAGGGCTTTCGACCATTAAGATAGGAGGCAGGGCTTTCGACCATTAAGATAGGAGGCAGGGCTTTCGACCATTAAGATAGGAGGCAGGGCTGTCGACCGTTAAGATAGGAGGCAGGGCTGTCGACCGTTAAGATAGGAGGCAGGGCTGTCGACCGTTAAGATAGGAGGCAGGGCTGTCGACCGTTAAGATAGGAGGCAGGGCTGTCGACCACGGCTCCCGTTCAGATAGGAGGCAGGGCTGTCGACCGCGGCTCCCGTTCAGATAGGAGGCAGGGCTGTCGACCGCGGCTCCCGTTCAGATAGGAGGCAGGGCTGTCGACCGCGGCTCCCGTTCAGATAGGAGGCAGGGCTGTCGACCGCGGCTCCCGTTAAGATAGGAGGCAGGGCTGTCGACCGCAGCTCCCGTTAAGATAGGAGGCAGGGCTGTCGACCATTAAGATAGGAGGCAGGGCTGTCGACCATTACAATAGGAGGCAGGGCTGTCGACCATTAAGATAGGAGGCAGGGCTGTCGACCATTAAGATAGGAGGCAGGGCTGTCGACCATTAAGATAGGAGGCAGGGCTGTCGACCGCGGCTCCCGTTGAGATAGGAGGCAGGGCTGTCGACCGCGGCTCCCGTTCAGATAGGAGGCAGGGCTGTCGACCGCGGCTCCAGTTAAGATAGGAGGCAGGGCTGTCGACCGCGGTTCCTGTTAAGATAGGAGGCAGGGCTGTCGACCGCGGCTCCCGTTAAGATAGGAGGCAGGGCTGTCGACCATTAAGATAGGAGGCAGGGCTGTCGACCGTTAAGATAGGAGGCAGGGCTGTCGACCATTAAGATAGGAGGCAGGGCTGTCGACCATTAAGATAGGAGGCAGGGCTGTCGACCGCGGCTCCCGTTGAGATAGGAGGCAGGGCTGTCGACCGCGGCTCCCGTTAAGATAGGAGGCAGGGCTGTCGACCATTAAGATAGGAGGCAGGGCTGTCGACCATTACAATAGGAGGCAGGGCTGTCGACCATTAAGATAGGAGGCAGGGCTGTCGACCATTAAGATAGGAGGCAGGGCTGTCGACCGCGGCTCCCGTTGAGATAGGAGGCAGGGCTGTCGACCGCGGCTCCCGTTAAGATAGGAGGCAGGGCTGTCGACCATTAAGATAGGAGGCAGGGCTGTCGACCATTACAATAGGAGGCAGGGCTGTCGACCATTAAGATAGGAGGCAGGGCTGTCGACCATTAAAATAGGAGGCAGGGCTGTCGACCGCGGCTCCCGTTGAGATAGGAGGCAGGGCTGTCGACCGCGGTTCCTGTTAAGATAGGAGGCAGGGCTGTCGACCGCAGCTCCCGTTAAGATAGGAGGCAGGGCTGTCGACCATTAAGATAGGAGGCAGGGCTGTCGACCATTACAATAGGAGGCAGGGCTGTCGACCATTAAGATAGGAGGCAGGGCTGTCGACCATTAAGATAGGAGGCAGGGCTGTCGACCATTAAGATAGGAGGCAGGGCTGTCGACCGCGGCTCCCGTTGAGATAGGAGGCAGGGCTGTCGACCGCGGCTCCCGTTCAGATAGGAGGCAGGGCTGTCGACCGCGGCTCCCGTTAAGATAGGAGGCAGGGCTGTCGACCGCGGTTCCTGTTAAGATAGGAGGCAGGGCTGTCGACCGCGGCTCCCGTTAAGATAGGAGGCAGGGCTGTCGACCATTAAGATAGGAGGCAGGGCTGTCGACCGTTAAGATAGGAGGCAGGGCTGTCGACCATTAAGATAGGAGGCAGGGCTGTCGACCATTAAGATAGGAGGCAGGGCTGTCGACCATTAAGATAGGAGGCAGGGCTGTCGACCGCGGCTCCCGTTGAGATAGGAGGCAGGGCTGTCGACCGCGGCTCCCGTTAAGATAGGAGGCACGGCTGTCGACCATTAAGATAGGAGGCAGGGCTGTCGACCATTAAGATAGGAGGCAGGGCTGTCGACCATTAAGATAGGAGGCAGGGCTGTCGACCGCGGCTCCCGTTGAGATCGGAGGCACGGCTGTCTACCGCTTCTCCCGTTAAGATAGGATGCAGGGCTGTCGACCGCGGCTCCCGTTAAGATAGGAGGTAGGGCTGTTGACCGTTAAGATAGGAGGCAGGGCTGTCGACCATTAAGATAGGAGGCAGGGCTGTCGACCATTAAGATAGGAGGCAGGGCTGTCGACGGCGGCTCCCGTTAAGATAGGAGGCAGGGCTGTCGACCGCGGCTCCCGTTAAGATAGGAGGTAGGGCTGTTGACCGTTAAGATAGGAGGCTGGGCTGTCGACCATTAAGATAGGAGGCTGGGCTGTCGACCATTAATATAGGAGGCAGGGCTGTCGACCATTTAGATAGGAGGCAGGGCTTTCGACCATTAAGATAGGAGGCAGGGCTTTCGACCATTAAGATAGGAGGCAGGGCTGTCGACCGTTAAGATAGGAGGCAGGGCTGTCGACCGTTAAGATAGGAGGCAGGGCTGTCGACCGTTAAGATAGGAGGCAGGGCTGTCGACCGTTAAGATAGGAGGCAGGGCTGTCGACCACGGCTCCCGTTCAGATAGGAGGCAGGGCTGTCGACCGCGGCTCCCGTTCAGATAGGAGGCAGGGCTGTCGACCGCGGCTCCCGTTCAGATAGGAGGCAGGGCTGTCGACCGCGGCTCCCGTTCAGATAGGAGGCAGGGCTGTCGACCGCGGCTCCCGTTAAGATAGGAGGCAGGGCTGTCGACCGCAGCTCCCGTTAAGATAGGAGGCAGGGCTGTCGACCATTAAGATAGGAGGCAGGGCTGTCGACCATTACAATAGGAGGCAGGGCTGTCGACCATTAAGATAGGAGGCAGGGCTGTCGACCATTAAGATAGGAGGCAGGGCTGTCGACCATTAAGATAGGAGGCAGGGCTGTCGACCGCGGCTCCCGTTGAGATAGGAGGCAGGGCTGTCGACCGCGGCTCCCGTTCAGATAGGAGGCAGGGCTGTCGACCGCGGCTCCCGTTAAGATAGGAGGCAGGGCTGTCGACCGCGGTTCCTGTTAAGATAGGAGGCAGGGCTGTCGACCGCGGCTCCCGTTAAGATAGGAGGCAGGGCTGTCGACCATTAAGATAGGAGGCAGGGCTGTCGACCGTTAAGATAGGAGGCAGGGCTGTCGACCATTAAGATAGGAGGCAGGGCTGTCGACCATTAAGATAGGAGGCAGGGCTGTCGACCGCGGCTCCCGTTGAGATAGGAGGCAGGGCTGTCGACCGCGGCTCCCGTTAAGATAGGAGGCACGGCTGTCGACCATTAAGATAGGAGGCAGGGCTGTCGACCATTAAGATAGGAGGCAGGGCTGTCGACCATTAAGATAGGAGGCAGGGCTGTCGACCGCGGCTCCCGTTGAGATCGGAGGCACGGCTGTCTACCGCTTCTCCCGTTAAGATAGGATGCAGGGCTGTCGACCGCGGCTCCCGTTAAGATAGGAGGTAGGGCTGTTGACCGTTAAGATAGGAGGCAGGGCTGTCGACCATTAAGATAGGAGGCAGGGCTGTCGACCATTAAGATAGGAGGCAGGGCTGTCGACCATTAAGATAGGAGGCAGGGCTGTCGACGGCGGCTCCCGTTAAGATAGGAGGCAGGGCTGTCGACCGCGGCTCCCGTTAAGATAGGAGGCAAGGCTGTCGACCGTTAAGATAGGAGGCAGGGCTGTCGACCGCGGCTCCCATTAAGATAGGAGGCAGGGCTGTCGACCGCGGCTCCCGTTAAGATAGGAGGCAGGGCTGTCGACCATTAAGATAGGAGGCAGGGCTGTCGACCGTTAAGATAGGAGGCAGGGCTGTCGACCGTTAAGATAGGAGGCAGGGCTGTCGACCGTTAAGATAGGAGGCAGGGCTGTCGACCGTTAAGATAGGAGGCAGGGCTGTCGACCGTTAAGATAGGAGGCAGGGCTGTCGACCACGGCTCCCGTTCAGATAGGAGGCAGGGCTGTCGACCGCGGCTCCCGTTCAGATAGGAGGCAGGGCTGTCGACCGCGGCTCCCGTTCAGATAGGAGGCAGCGCTGTCGACCGCGGCTCCCGTTCAGATAGGAGGCAGGGCTGTCGACCGCGGCTCCCGTTAAGATAGGAGGCAGGGCTGTCGACCGCAGCTCCCGTTAAGATAGGAGGCAGGGCTGTCGACCATTAAGATAGGAGGCAGGGCTGTCGACCATTACAATAGGAGGCAGGGCTGTCGACCATTAAGATAGGAGGCAGGGCTGTCGACCATTAAGATAGGAGGCAGGGCTGTCGACCATTAAGATAGGAGGCAGGGCTGTCGACCGCGGCTCCCGTTGAGATAGGAGGCAGGGCTGTCGACCGCGGCTCCCGTTCAGATAGGAGGCAGGGCTGTCGACCGCGGCTCCCGTTAAGATAGGAGGCAGGGCTGTCGACCGCGGTTCCTGTTAAGATAGGAGGCAGGGCTGTCGACCGCGGCTCCCGTTAAGATAGGAGGCAGGGCTGTCGACCATTAAGATAGGAGGCAGGGCTGTCGACCGCGGCTCCCGTTGAGATAGGAGGCAGGGCTGTCGACCGCGGCTCCCGTTAAGATAGGAGGCACGGCTGTCGACCATTAAGATAGGAGGCAGGGCTGTCGACCATTAAGATAGGAGGCAGGGCTGTCGACCATTAAGATAGGAGGCAGGGCTGTCGACCGCGGCTCCCGTTGAGATCGGAGGCACGGCTGTCTACCGCTTCTCCCGTTAAGATAGGATGCAGGGCTGTCGACCGCGGCTCCCGTTAAGATAGGAGGTAGGGCTGTTGACCGTTAAGATAGGAGGCAGGGCTGTCGACCATTAAGATAGGAGGCAGGGCTGTCGACCATTAAGATAGGAGGCAGGGCTGTCGACCATTAAGATAGGAGGCAGGGCTGTCGACGGCGGCTCCCGTTAAGATAGGAGGCAGGGCTGTCGACCGCGGCTCCCGTTAAGATAGGAGGCAAGGCTGTCGACCGTTAAGATAGGAGGCAGGGCTGTCGACCGCGGCTCCCATTAAGATAGGAGGCAGGGCTGTCGACCGCGGCTCCCGTTAAGATAGGAGGCAGGGCTGTCGACCATTAAGATAGGAGGCAGGGCTGTCGACCGTTAAGATAGGAGGCAGGGCTGTCGACCGTTAAGATAGGAGGCAGGGCTGTCGACCGTTAAGATAGGAGGCAGGGCTGTCGACCGTTAAGATAGGAGGCAGGGCTGTCGACCACGGCTCCCGTTCAGATAGGAGGCAGGGCTGTCGACCGCGGCTCCCGTTCAGATAGGAGGCAGGGCTGTCGACCGCGGCTCCCGTTCAGATAGGAGGCAGGGCTGTCGACCGCGGCTCCCGTTCAGATAGGAGGCAGGGCTGTCGACCGCGGCTCCCGTTAAGATAGGAGGCAGGGCTGTCGACCGCAGCTCCCGTTAAGATAGGAGGCAGGGCTGTCGACCATTAAGATAGGAGGCAGGGCTGTCGACCATTACAATAGGAGGCAGGGCTGTCGACCATTAAGATAGGAGGCAGGGCTGTCGACCATTAAGATAGGAGGCAGGGCTGTCGACCATTAAGATAGGAGGCAGGGCTGTCGACCGCGGCTCCCGTTGAGATAGGAGGCAGGGCTGTCGACCGCGGCTCCCGTTCAGATAGGAGGCAGGGCTGTCGACCGCGGCTCCCGTTAAGATAGGAGGCAGGGCTGTCGACCGCGGTTCCTGTTAAGATAGGAGGCAGGGCTGTCGACCGCGGCTCCCGTTAAGATAGGAGGCAGGGCTGTCGACCATTAAGATAGGAGGCAGGGCTGTCGACCGTTAAGATAGGAGGCAGGGCTGTCGACCATTAAGATAGGAGGCAGGGCTGTCGACCATTAAGATAGGAGGCAGGGCTGTCGACCGCGGCTCCCGTTGAGATAGGAGGCAGGGCTGTCGACCGCGGCTCCCGTTAAGATAGGAGGCACGGCTGTCGACCATTAAGATAGGAGGCAGGGCTGTCGACCATTAAGATAGGAGGCAGGGCTGTCGACCATTAAGATAGGAGGCAGGGCTGTCGACCGCGGCTCCCGTTGAGATCGGAGGCACGGCTGTCTACCGCTTCTCCCGTTAAGATAGGATGCAGGGCTGTCGACCGCGGCTCCCGTTAAGATAGGAGGTAGGGCTGTTGACCGTTAAGATAGGAGGCAGGGCTGTCGACCATTAAGATAGGAGGCAGGGCTGTCGACCATTAAGATAGGAGGCAGGGCTGTCGACCATTAAGATAGGAGGCAGGGCTGTCGACGGCGGCTCCCGTTAAGATAGGAGGCAGGGCTGTCGACCGCGGCTCCCGTTAAGATAGGAGGCAAGGCTGTCGACCGTTAAGATAGGAGGCAGGGCTGTCGACCGCGGCTCCCATTAAGATAGGAGGCAGGGCTGTCGACCGCGGCTCCCGTTAAGATAGGAGGCAGGGCTGTCGACCATTAAGATAGGAGGCAGGGCTGTCGACCGCGGCTCCGGTTGAGATAGGAGGCAGGGCTGTCGACCGCGGCTCCCGTTAAGATAGGAGGCAGGGCTGTCGACCGCGGCTCCCGTTAAGATAGGAGGCAGGGCTGTCGACCATTAAGATAGGAGGCAGGGCTGTCGACCATTAAGATGGGAGGCAGGGCTGTCGACCATTAAGATGGGAGGCAGGGCTGTCGACCATTAAGATGGGAGGCAGGGCTGTCGACCATTAAGATGGGAGGCAGGGCTGTCGACCATTAAGATGGGAGGCAGGGCTGTCGACCATTAAGATGGGAGGCAGGGCTGTCGACCATTAAGATGGGAGGCAGGGCTGTCGACCATTAAGATGGGAGGCAGGGCTGTCGACCATTAAGATGGGAGGCAGGGCTGTCGACCATTAAGATGGGAGGCAGGGCTGTTGACCGCGGCTCCCGTTAAGATAGGAGGCAGGGCTGTCGACCGCGGCTCCCGTTAAGATAGGAGGCAGGGCTGTCGACCGCGGCTCCCGTTAAGATAGGAGGCAGGGCTGTCGACCATTAAGATAGGAGGCAGGGCTGTCGACCATTAAGATGGGAGGCAGGGCTGTCGACCATTAAGATGGGAGGCAGGGCTGTCGACCATTAAGATGGGAGGCAGGGCTGTCGACCATTAAGATGGGAGGCAGGGCTGTCGACCATTAAGATGGGAGGCAGGGCTGTCGACCATTAAGATGGGAGGCAGAGCTGTCGACCATTAAGATAGGAGGCAGGGCTGTCGACCATTAAGATGGGAGGCAGGGCTGTCGACCATTAAGATGGGAGGCAGGGCTGTCGACCATTAAGATAGGAGGCAGGGCTGTCGACCGCGGCTCCCGTTGAGATAGGAGGCAGGGCTGTCGACGGCAGCTCCCGTTTAGATAGGAGGCAGGGCCGTCGACCGCGGCTACCGTTAAGATGGGAGGCAGGGCTGTCGACCATTAAGATAGGAGGCAGGGCTGTCTACCGTTAAGATAGGAGGCAGGGCTGTCGACCATTAAGATGGGAGGCAGGGCTGTCGACCATTAAGATAGGAGGCAGGGCTGTCGACCATTAAGATGGGAGGCAGGGCTGTCGACCATTAAGATGGGAGGCAGGGCTGTCGACCATTAAGATGGGAGGCAGGGCTGTCGACCATTAAGATGGGAGGCAGGGCTGTCTACCATTAAGATGGGAGGCAGGGCTGTCGACCATTAAGATGGGAGGCAGGGCTGTCGACCATTAAGATGGGAGGCAGGGCTGTCGACCATTAAGATGGGAGGCAGGGCTGTCGACCATTAAGATGGGAGGCAGGGCTGTCGACCATTAAGATGGGAGGCAGGGCTGTCGACCATTAAGATAGGAGGCAGGGCTGTCGACCATTAAGATAGGAGGCTGGGCTGTCGACCATTAAGATAGGAGGCTGGGCTGTCGACCATTAATATAGGAGGCAGGGCTGTCGACCATTTAGATAGGAGGCAGGGCTTTCGACCATTAAGAAAGGAGGCAGGGCTGTCGACCATTAAGATAGGAGGCAGGGCTGTCGACCATTAAGATAGGAGGCAGGGCTGTCGACCATTAAGATGGGAGGCAGGGCTGTCGACCATTAAGATGGGAGGCAGGGCTGTCGACCATTAAGATGGGAGGCAGGGCTGTCGACCATTAAGATGGGAGGCAGGGCTGTCGACCATTAAGATGGGAGGCAGGGCTGTCGACCATTAAGATGGGAGGCAGGGCTGTCGACCATTAAGATGGGAGGCAGGGCTGTCGACCATTAAGATGGGAGGCAGGGCTGTCGACCATTAAGATGGGAGGCAGGGCTGTCGACCATTAAGATAGGAGGCAGGGCTGTCGACCGTTAAGATAGGAGGCAGGGCTGTCGACCGTTAAGATAGGAGGCAGGGCTGTCGACCGTTAAGATAGGAGGCAGGGCTGTCGACCGTTAAGATAGGAGGCAGGGCTGTCGACCACGGCTCCCGTTCAGATAGGAGGCAGGGCTGTCGACCGCGGCTCCCGTTAAGATAGGAGGCAGGGCTGTCGACCGCAGCTCCCGTTAAGATAGGAGGCAGGGCTGTCGACCATTAAGATAGGAGGCAGGGCTGTCGACCATTACAATAGGAGGCAGGGCTGTCAACCATTAAGATAGGAGGCAGGGCTGTCAACCATTAAGATAGGAGGCAGGGCTGTCGACCATTAAGATAGGAGGCAGGGCTGTCGACCATTAAGATAGGAGGCAGGGCTGTCGACCATTAAGATAGGAGGCAGGGCTGTCGACCGCGGCTCCCGTTGAGATAGGAGGCAGGGCTGTCGACCGCGGCTCCCGTTCAGATAGGAGGCAGGGCTGTCGACCGCGGCTCCCGTTAAGATAGGAGGCAGGGCTGTCGACCATTAAGATGGGAGGCAGGGCTGTCGACCATTAAGATGGGAGGCAGGGCTGTCGACCATTAAGATGGGAGGCAGGGCTGTCGACCATTAAGATGGGAGGCAGGGCTGTCGACCATTAAGATGGGAGGCAGGGCTGTCGACCATTAAGATGGGAGGCAGGGCTGTCGACCATTAAGATGGGAGGCAGGGCTGTCGACCATTAAGATGGGAGGCTGGGCTGTCGACCATTAAGATGGGAGGCTGGGCTGTCGACCATTAAGATAGGAGGCTGGGCTGTCGACCATTAATATAGGAGGCAGGGCTGTCGACCATTTAGATAGGAGGCAGGGCTTTCGACCATTAAGATAGGAGGCAGGGCTGTCGACCATTAAGATGGGAGGCAGGGCTGTCGACCATTAAGATGGGAGGCAGGGCTGTCGACCATTAAGATGGGAGGCAGGGCTGTCGACCATTAAGATGGGAGGCAGGGCTGTCGACCATTAAGATGGGAGGCAGGGCTGTCGACCATTAAGATGGGAGGCAGGGCTGTCGACCATTAAGATGGGAGGCAGGGCTGTCGACCGTTAAGATAGGAGGCAGGGCTGTCGACCGTTAAGATAGGAGGCAGGGCTGTCGACCGTTAAGATAGGAGGCAGGGCTGTCGACCGTTAAGATAGGAGGCAGGGCTGTCGACCGTTAAGATAGGAGGCAGGGCTGTCGACCGTTAAGATAGGAGGCAGGGCTGTCGACCGCGGCTCCCGTTCAGATAGGAGGCAGGGCTGTCGACCGCGGCTCCCGTTCAGATAGGAGGCAGGGCTGTCGACCGCGGCTCCCGTTCAGATAGGAGGCAGAGCTGTCGACCGCGGCTCCCGTTAAGATAGGAGGCAGGGCTGTCGACCGCAGCTCCCGTTAAGATAGGAGGCAGGGCTGTCGACCATTAAGATAGGAGGCAGGGCTGTCGACCATTACAATAGGAGGCAGGGCTGTCGACCATTAAGATAGGAGGCAGGGCTGTCGACCATTAAGATAGGAGGCAGGGCTGTCGACCATTAAGATAGGAGGCAGGGCTGTCGACCGCGGCTCCCGTTGAGATAGGAGGCAGGGCTGTCGACCGCGGCTCCCGTTAAGATAGGAGGCAGGGCTGTCGACCGCGGCTCCCGTTAAGATAGGAGGCAGGGCTGTCGACCGCGGTTCCTGTTAAGATAGGAGGCAGGGCTGTCGACCGCGGCTCCCGTTAAGATAGGAGGCAGGGCTGTCGACCATTAAGATAGGAGGCAGGGCTGTCGACCGTTAAGATAGGAGGCAGGGCTGTCGACCATTAAGATAGGAGGCAGGGCTGTCGACCATTAAGATAGGAGGCAGGGCTGTCGACCGCGGCTCCCGTTGAGATAGGAGGCAGGGCTGTCGACCGCGGCTCCCGTTAAGATAGGAGGCACGGCTGTCGACCATTAAGATAGGAGGCAGGGCTGTCGACCATTAAGATAGGAGGCAGGGCTGTCGACCGCGGCTCCCGTTGAGATCGGAGGCACGGCTGTCTACCGCTTCTCCCGTTAAGATAGGATGCAGGGCTGTCGACCGCGGCTCCCGTTAAGATAGGAGGTAGGGCTGTTGACCGTTAAGATAGGAGGCAGGGCTGTCGACCATTAAGATAGGAGGCAGGGCTGTCGACCATTAAGATAGGAGGCAGGGCTGTCGACGGCGGCTCCCGTTAAGATAGGAGGCAGGGCTGTCGACCGCGGCTCCCGTTAAGATAGGAGGCAAGGCTGTCGACCGTTAAGATAGGAGGCAGGGCTGTCGACCGCGGCTCCCATTAAGATAGGAGGCAGGGCTGTCGACCGCGGCTCCCGTTAAGATAGGAGGCAGGGCTGTCGACCATTAAGATAGGAGGCAGGGCTGTCGACCGCGGCTCCGGTTGAGATAGGAGGCAGGGCTGTCGACCATTAAGATAGGAGGCAGGGCTGTCGACCGCGGCTCCCATTAAGATAGGAGGCAGGGCTGTCGACCGCGGCTCCCGTTAAGATAGGAGGCAGGGCTGTCGACCATTAAGATAGGAGGGAGGGCTGTCGACCGCGGCTCCGGTTGAGATAGGAGGCAGGGCTGTCGACCGCGGCTCCCGTTGAGATAGGAGGCAGGGCTGTCGACCGCGGCTCCCGTTGAGATAGGAGGCAGGGCTGTCGACCGCGGCTCCCGTTTAGATAGGAGGCAGGGCTGTCGACCGCGGCTCCCGTTCAGATAGGAGGCAGGGCTGTCGACCGCGGCTCCCGTTAAGATAGGAGGCAGGGCTGTCGACCATTAAGATGGGAGGCAGGGCTGTCGACCATTAAGATGGGAGGCAGGGCTGTCGACCATTAAGATGGGAGGCAGGGCTGTCGACCATTAAGATGGGAGGCAGGGCTGTCGACCATTAAGATGGGAGGCAGGGCTGTCGACCATTAAGATAGGAGGCAGGGCTGTCGACCGTTAAGATAGGAGGCAGGGCTGTCGACCATTAAGATAGGAGGCAGGGCTGTCGACCATTAAGATAGGAGGCAGGGCTGTCGACCGCGGCTCCCGTTGAGATAGGAGGCAGGGCTGTCGACCGCGGCTCCCGTTAAGATAGGAGGCACGGCTGTCGACCATTAAGATAGGAGGCAGGGCTGTCGACCATTAAGATAGGAGGCAGGGCTGTCGACCGCGGCTCCCGTTGAGATCGGAGGCACGGCTGTCTACCGCTTCTCCCGTTAAGATAGGAGGCAGGGCTGTCGACCGCGGTTCCTGTTAAGATAGGAGGCAGGGCTGTCGACCGCGGCTCCCGTTAAGATAGGAGGCAGGGCTGTCGACCATTAAGATAGGAGGCAGGGCTGTCGACCGTTAAGATAGGAGGCAGGGCTGTCGACCATTAAGATAGGAGGCAGGGCTGTCGACCATTAAGATAGGAGGCAGGGCTGTCGACCGCGGCTCCCGTTGAGATAGGAGGCAGGGCTGTCGACCGCGGCTCCCGTTAAGATAGGAGGCACGGCTGTCGACCATTAAGATAGGAGGCAGGGCTGTCGACCATTAAGATAGGAGGCAGGGCTGTCGACCGCGGCTCCCGTTGAGATCGGAGGCACGGCTGTCTACCGCTTCTCCCGTTAAGATAGGATGCAGGGCTGTCGACCGCGGCTCCCGTTAAGATAGGAGGTAGGGCTGTTGACCGTTAAGATAGGAGGCAGGGCTGTCGACCATTAAGATAGGAGGCAGGGCTGTCGACCATTAAGATAGGAGGCAGGGCTGTCGACGGCGGCTCCCGTTAAGATAGGAGGCAGGGCTGTCGACCGCGGCTCCCGTTAAGATAGGAGGCAAGGCTGTCGACCGTTAAGATAGGAGGCAGGGCTGTCGACCGCGGCTCCCATTAAGATAGGAGGCAGGGCTGTCGACCGCGGCTCCCGTTAAGATAGGAGGCAGGGCTGTCGACCATTAAGATAGGAGGCAGGGCTGTCGACCGCGGCTCCGGTTGAGATAGGAGGCAGGGCTGTCGACCATTAAGATAGGAGGCAGGGCTGTCGACCGCGGCTCCCATTAAGATAGGAGGCAGGGCTGTCGACCGCGGCTCCCGTTAAGATAGGAGGCAGGGCTGTCGACCATTAAGATAGGAGGCAGGGCTGTCGACCGCGGCTCCGGTTGAGATAGGAGGCAGGGCTGTCGACCGCGGCTCCCGTTGAGATAGGAGGCAGGGCTGTCGACCGCGGCTCCCGTTGAGATAGGAGGCAGGGCTGTCGACCGCGGCTCCCGTTTAGATAGGAGGCAGGGCTGTCGACCGCGGCTCCCGTTCAGATAGGAGGCAGGGCTGTCGACCGCGGCTCCCGTTAAGATAGGAGGCAGGGCTGTCGACCATTAAGATGGGAGGCAGGGCTGTCGACCATTAAGATGGGAGGCAGGGCTGTCGACCATTAAGATGGGAGGCAGGGCTGTCGACCATTAAGATGGGAGGCAGGGCTGTCGACCATTAAGATGGGAGGCAGGGCTGTCGACCATTAAGATAGGAGGCAGGGCTGTCGACCGTTAAGATAGGAGGCAGGGCTGTCGACCATTAAGATAGGAGGCAGGGCTGTCGACCATTAAGATAGGAGGCAGGGCTGTCGACCGCGGCTCCCGTTGAGATAGGAGGCAGGGCTGTCGACCGCGGCTCCCGTTAAGATAGGAGGCACGGCTGTCGACCATTAAGATAGGAGGCAGGGCTGTCGACCATTAAGATAGGAGGCAGGGCTGTCGACCGCGGCTCCCGTTGAGATCGGAGGCACGGCTGTCTACCGCTTCTCCCGTTAAGATAGGATGCAGGGCTGTCGACCGCGGCTCCCGTTAAGATAGGAGGTAGGGCTGTTGACCGTTAAGATAGGAGGCAGGGCTGTCGACCATTAAGATAGGAGGCAGGGCTGTCGACCATTAAGATAGGAGGCAGGGCTGTCGACGGCGGCTCCCGTTAAGATAGGAGGCAGGGCTGTCGACCGCGGCTCCCGTTAAGATAGGAGGCAAGGCTGTCGACCGTTAAGATAGGAGGCAGGGCTGTCGACCGCGGCTCCCATTAAGATAGGAGGCAGGGCTGTCGACCGCGGCTCCCGTTAAGATAGGAGGCAGGGCTGTCGACCATTAAGATAGGAGGCAGGGCTGTCGACCGCGGCTCCGGTTGAGATAGGAGGCAGGGCTGTCGACCATTAAGATAGGAGGCAGGGCTGTCGACCGCGGCTCCCATTAAGATAGGAGGCAGGGCTGTCGACCGCGGCTCCCGTTAAGATAGGAGGCAGGGCTGTCGACCATTAAGATAGGAGGCAGGGCTGTCGACCGCGGCTCCGGTTGAGATAGGAGGCAGGGCTGTCGACCGCGGCTCCCGTTGAGATAGGAGGCAGGGCTGTCGACCGCGGCTCCCGTTGAGATAGGAGGCAGGGCTGTCGACCGCGGCTCCCGTTTAGATAGGAGGCAGGGCTGTCGACCGCGGCTCCCGTTCAGATAGGAGGCAGGGCTGTCGACCGCGGCTCCCGTTAAGATAGGAGGCAGGGCTGTCGACCATTAAGATGGGAGGCAGGGCTGTCGACCATTAAGATGGGAGGCAGGGCTGTCGACCATTAAGATGGGAGGCAGGGCTGTCGACCATTAAGATGGGAGGCAGGGCTGTCGACCATTAAGATGGGAGGCAGGGCTGTCGACCATTAAGATAGGAGGCAGGGCTGTCGACCGTTAAGATAGGAGGCAGGGCTGTCGACCATTAAGATAGGAGGCAGGGCTGTCGACCATTAAGATAGGAGGCAGGGCTGTCGACCGCGGCTCCCGTTGAGATAGGAGGCAGGGCTGTCGACCGCGGCTCCCGTTAAGATAGGAGGCACGGCTGTCGACCATTAAGATAGGAGGCAGGGCTGTCGACCATTAAGATAGGAGGCAGGGCTGTCGACCGCGGCTCCCGTTGAGATCGGAGGCACGGCTGTCTACCGCTTCTCCCGTTAAGATAGGATGCAGGGCTGTCGACCGCGGCTCCCGTTAAGATAGGAGGTAGGGCTGTTGACCGTTAAGATAGGAGGCAGGGCTGTCGACCATTAAGATAGGAGGCAGGGCTGTCGACCATTAAGATAGGAGGCAGGGCTGTCGACCGCGGCTCCCGTTGAGATAGGAGGCAGGGCTGTCGACCGCGGCTCCCGTTGAGATAGGAGGCAGGGCTGTCGACCGCGGCTCCCGTTTAGATAGGAGGCAGGGCTGTCGACCGCGGCTCCCGTTCAGATAGGAGGCAGGGCTGTCGACCGCGGCTCCCGTTAAGATAGGAGGCAGGGCTGTCGACCATTAAGATGGGAGGCAGGGCTGTCGACCATTAAGATGGGAGGCAGGGCTGTCGACCATTAAGATGGGAGGCAGGGCTGTCGACCATTAAGATGGGAGGCAGGGCTGTCGACCATTAAGATGGGAGGCAGGGCTGTCGACCATTAAGATGGGAGGCAGGGCTGTCGACCATTAAGATGGGAGGCAGGGCTGTCGACCATTAAGATGGGAGGCAGGGCTGTCGACCATTAAGATAGGAGGCTGGGCTGTCGACCATTAAGATAGGAGGCTGGGCTGTCGACCATTAAGATAGGAGGCTGGGCTGTCGACCATTAATATAGGAGGCAGGGCTGTCGACCATTTAGATAGGAGGCAGGGCTTTCGACCATTAAGATAGGAGGCAGGGCTGTCGACCATTAAGATAGGAGGCAGGGCTGTCGACCGCGGCTCCCGTTCAGATAGGAGGCAGAGCTGTCGACCGCGGCTCCCGTTAAGATAGGAGGCAGGGCTGTCGACCGCAGCTCCCGTTAAGATAGGAGGCAGGGCTGTCGACCATTAAGATAGGAGGCAGGGCTGTCGACCATTACAATAGGAGGCAGGGCTGTCGACCATTAAGATAGGAGGCAGGGCTGTCGACCATTAAGATAGGAGGCAGGGCTGTCGACCGCGGCTCCCGTTGAGATAGGAGGCAGGGCTGTCGACCGCGGCTCCCGTTCAGATAGGAGGCAGGGCTGTCGACCGCGGCTCCCGTTAAGATAGGAGGCAGGGCTGTCGACCGCGGTTCCTGTTAAGATAGGAGGCAGGGCTGTCGACCGCGGCTCCCGTTAAGATAGGAGGCAGGGCTGTCGACCATTAAGATAGGAGGCAGGGCTGTCGACCGTTAAGATAGGAGGCAGGGCTGTCGACCATTAAGATAGGAGGCAGGGCTGTCGACCATTAAGATAGGAGGCAGGGCTGTCGACCGTGGCTCCCGTTGAGATAGGAGGCAGGGCTGTCGACCGCGGCTCCCGTTAAGATAGGAGGCACGGCTGTCGACCATTAAGATAGGAGGAGGGCTGTCGACCATTAAGATAGGAGGCAGGGCTGTCGACCATTAAGATAGGAGGCAGGGCTGTCGACCGCGGCTCCCGTTGAGTTCGGAGGCACGGCTGTCTACCGCTTCTCCCGTTAAGATAGGATGCAGGGCTGTCGACCGCGGCTCCCGTTAAGATAGGAGGTAGGGCTGTTGACCGTTAAGATAGGAGGCAGGGCTGTCGACCATTAAGATAGGAGGCAGGGCTGTCGACCATTAAGATAGGAGGCAGGGCTGTCGACCATTAAGATTGGAGGCAGGGCTGTCGACCATTAAGATAGGAGGCAGGGCTGTCGACCGCGGCTCCCGTTGAGATAGGAGGCAGGGCTGTCGACCGCGGCTCCCGTTCAGATAGGAGGCAGGGCTGTCGACCGCGGCTCCCGTTAAGATAGGAGGCAGGGCTGTCGACCATTAAGATGGGAGGCAGGGCTGTCGACCATTAAGATGGGAGGCAGGGCTGTCAACCATTAAGATGGGAGGCAGGGCTGTCGACCATTAAGATGGGAGGCAGGGCTGTCGACCATTAAGATGGGAGGCAGGGCTGTCGACCATTAAGATGGGAGGCAGGGCTGTCGACCATTAAGATGGGAGGCAGGGCTGTCGACCATTAAGATGGGAGGCAGGGCTGTCGACCATTAAGATGGGAGGCAGGGCTGTCGACCATTAAGATGGGAGGCAGGGCTGTCGACCATTAAGATGGGAGGCAGGGCTGTCGACCATTAAGATGGGAGGCAGGGCTGTCGACCATTAAGATGGGAGGCAGGGCTGTCGGCCATTAAGATAGGAGGCTGGGCTGTCGACCATTAAGATAGGAGGCTGGGCTGTCGACCATTAAGATAGGAGGCTGGGCTGTCGACCATTAATATAGGAGGCAGGGCTGTCGACCATTTAGATAGGAGGCAGGGCTTTCGACCATTAAGATAGGAGGCAGGGCTGTCGACCATTAAGATAGGAGGCAGGGCTGTCAACCGCGGCTCCCGTTCAGATAGGATGCAGGGCTGTCGACCGCGGCTCCCGTTAAGATAGGAGGTAGGGCTGTTGACCGTTAAGATAGGAGGCAGGGCTGTCGACCATTAAGATAGGAGGCAGGGCTGTCGACCATTAAGATAGGAGGCAGGGCTGTCGACCATTAAGATTGGAGGCAGGGCTGTCGACCATTAAGATAGGAGGCAGGGCTGTCGACCGCGGCTCCCGTTGAGATAGGAGGCAGGGCTGTCGACCGCGGCTCCCGTTCAGATAGGAGGCAGGGCTGTCGACCGCGGCTCCCGTTAAGATAGGAGGCAGGGCTGTCGACCATTAAGATGGGAGGCAGGGCTGTCGACCATTAAGATGGGAGGCAGGGCTGTCAACCATTAAGATGGGAGGCAGGGCTGTCGACCATTAAGATGGGAGGCAGGGCTGTCGACCATTAAGATGGGAGGCAGGGCTGTCGACCATTAAGATGGGAGGCAGGGCTGTCGACCATTAAGATGGGAGGCAGGGCTGTCGACCATTAAGATGGGAGGCAGGGCTGTCGACCATTAAGATGGGAGGCAGGGCTGTCGACCATTAAGATGGGAGGCAGGGCTGTCGACCATTAAGATGGGAGGCAGGGCTGTCGACCATTAAGATGGGAGGCAGGGCTGTCGACCATTAAGATGGGAGGCAGGGCTGTCGGCCATTAAGATAGGAGGCTGGGCTGTCGACCATTAAGATAGGAGGCTGGGCTGTCGACCATTAAGATAGGAGGCTGGGCTGTCGACCATTAATATAGGAGGCAGGGCTGTCGACCATTTAGATAGGAGGCAGGGCTTTCGACCATTAAGATAGGAGGCAGGGCTGTCGACCATTAAGATAGGAGGCAGGGCTGTCAACCGCGGCTCCCGTTCAGATAGGAGGCAGAGCTGTCGACCGCGGCTCCCGTTAAGATAGGAGGCAGGGCTGTCGACCGCAGCTCCCGTTAAGATAGGAGGCAGGGCTGTCGACCATTAAGATAGGAGGCAGGGCTGTTGACCATTACAATAGGAGGCAGGGCTGTCGACCATTAAGATAGGAGGCAGGGCTGTCGACCATTAAGATAGGAGGCAGGGCTGTCGACCGCGGCTCCCGTTGAGATAGGAGGCAGGGCTGTCGACCGCGGCTCCCGTTCAGATAGGAGGCAGGGCTGTCGACCGCGGCTCCCGTTAAGATAGGAGGCAGGGCTGTCGACCGCGGTTCCTGTTAAGATAGGAGGCAGGGCTGTCGACCGCGGCTCCCGTTAAGATAGGACGCAGGGCTGTCGACCATTAAGATAGGAGGCAGGGCTGTCGACCGTTAAGATAGGAGGCAGGGCTGTCGACCATTAAGATAGGAGGCAGGGCTGTCGACCATTAAGATAGGAGGCAGGGCTGTCGACCGCGGCTCCCGTTGAGATAGGAGGCAGGGCTGTCGACCGCGGCTCCCGTTAAGATAGGAGGCACGGCTGTCGACCATTAAGATAGGAGGCAGGGCTGTCGACCATTAAGATAGGAGGCAGGGCTGTCGACCATTAAGATAGGAGGCAGGGCTGTCGACCGCGGCTCCCGTTGAGATAGGAGGCAGGGCTGTCGACCGCGGCTCCCGTTCAGATAGGAGGCAGGGCTGTCGACCGCGGCTCCCGTTAAGATAGGAGGCAGGGCTGTCGACCATTAAGATGGGAGGCAGGGCTGTCGACCATTAAGATGGGAGGCAGGGCTGTCGACCATTAAGATGGGAGGCAGGGCTGTCGACCATTAAGATGGGAGGCAGGGCTGTCGACCATTAAGATGGGAGGCAGGGCTGTCGACCATTAAGATGGCAGGCAGGGCTGTCGACCATTAAGATGGGAGGCAGGGCTGTCGACCATTAAGATGGGAGGCAGGGCTGTCGACCATTAAGATGGGAGGCAGGGCTGTCGACCATTAAGATGGGAGGCAGGGCTGTCGACCATTAAGATGGGAGGCAGGGCTGTCGACCATTAAGATAGGAGGCTGGGCTGTCGACCATTAAGATAGGAGGCTGGGCTGTCGACCATTAAGATAGGAGGCTGGGCTGTCGACCATTAATATAGGAGGCAGGGCTGTCGACCATTTAGATAGGAGGCAGGGCTTTCGACCATTAAGATAGGAGGCAGGGCTGTCGACCATTAAGATAGGAGGCAGGGCTGTCGACCGCGGCTCCCGTTCAGATAGGAGGCAGAGCTGTCGACCGCGGCTCCCGTTAAGATAGGAGGCAGGGCTGTCGACCGCAGCTCCCGTTAAGATAGGAGGCAGGGCTGTCGACCATTAAGATAGGAGGCAGGGCTGTCGACCATTACAATAGGAGGCAGGGCTGTCGACCATTAAGATAGGAGGCAGGGCTGTCGACCATTAAGATAGGAGGCAGGGCTGTCGACCGCGGCTCCCGTTGAGATAGGAGGCAGGGCTGTCGACCGCGGCTCCCGTTCAGATAGGAGGCAGGGCTGTCGACCGCGGCTCCCGTCAAGATAGGAGGCAGGGCTGTCGACCGCGGTTCCTGTTAAGATAGGAGGCAGGGCTGTCGACCGCGGCTCCCGTTAAGATAGGAGGCAGGGCTGTCGACCGTTAAGATAGGAGGCAGGGCTGTCGACCATTAAGATAGGAGGCAGGGCTGTCGACCATTAAGATAGGAGGCAGGGCTGTCGACCGCGGCTCCCGTTGAGATAGGAGGCAGGGCTGTCGACCGCGGCTCCCGTTAAGATAGGAGGCACGGCTGTCGACCATTAAGATAGGAGGCAGGGCTGTCGACCATTAAGATAGGAGGCAGGGCTGTCGACCATTAAGATAGGAGGCAGGGCTGTCGACCGCGGCTCCCGTTGAGATCGGAGGCACGGCTGTCTACCGCTTCTCCCGTTAAGATAGGATGCAGGGCTGTCGACCGCGGCTCCCGTTAAGATAGGAGGCAGGGCTGTCGACCATTAAGATAGGAGGCAGGGCTGTCGACCATTAAGATAGGAGGCAGGGCTGTCGACGGCGGCTCCCGTTAAGATAGGAGGCAGGGCTGTCGACCGCGGCTCCCGTTAAGATAGGAGGCAAGGCTGTCGACCGTTAAGATAGGAGGCAGGGCTGTCGACCGCGGCTCCCATTAAGATAGGAGGCAGGGCTGTCGACCGCGGCTCCCGTTAAGATAGGAGGCAGGGCTGTCGACCATTAAGATAGGAGGCAGGGCTGTCGACCGCGGCTCCGGTTGAGATAGGAGGCAGGGCTGTCGACCATTAAGATAGGAGGCAGGGCTGTCGACCGCGGCTCCCATTAAGATAGGAGGCAGGGCTGTCGACCGCGGCTCCCGTTAAGATAGGAGGCAGGGCTGTCGACCATTAAGATAGGAGGCAGGGCTGTCGACCGCGGCTCCGGTTGAGATAGGAGGCAGGGCTGTCGACCGCGGCTCCCGTTAAGATAGGAGGCAGGGCTGTCGACCGCGGCTCCCGTTGAGATAGGAGGCAGGGCTGTCGACCGCGGCTCCCGTTGAGATAGGAGGCAGGGCTGTCGACCGCGGCTCCCGTTCAGATAGGAGGCAGGGCTGTCGACCGCGGCTCCCGTTAAGATAGGAGGCAGGGCTGTCGACCATTAAGATGGGAGGCAGGGCTGTCGACCATTAAGATGGGAGGCAGGGCTGTCGACCATTAAGATGGGAGGCAGGGCTGTCGACCATTAAGATGGGAGGCAGGGCTGTCGACCATTAAGATGGGAGGCAGGGCTGTCGACCATTAAGATGGGAGGCAGGGCTGTCGACCATTAAGATGGGAGGCAGGGCTGTCGACCATTAAGATGGGAGGCAGGGCTGTCGACCATTAAGATGGGAGGCAGGGCTGTCGACCATTAAGATGGGAGGCAGGGCTGTCGACCGTTAAGATAGGAGGCAGGGCTGTCGACCGTTAAGATAGGAGGCAGGGCTGTCGACCACGGCTCCCGTTCAGATAGGAGGCAGGGCTGTCGACCGCGGCTCCCGTTCAGATAGGAGGCAGGGCTGTCGACCGCGGCTCCCGTTCAGATAGGAGGCAGGGCTGTCGACCGCGGCTCCCGTTAAGATAGGAGGCAGGGCTGTCGACCGCAGCTCCCGTTAAGATAGGAGGCAGGGCTGTCGACCATTAAGATCGGAGGCAGGGCTGTCGACCATTACAATAGGAGGCAGGGCTGTCGACCATTAAGATAGGAGGCAGGGCTGTCGACCATTAAGATAGGAGGCAGGGCTGTCGACCGCGGCTCCCGTTGAGATAGGAGGCAGGGCTGTCGACCGCGGCTCCCGTTCAGATAGGAGGCAGGGCTGTCGACCGCGGCTCCCGTTAAGATAGGAGGCAGGGCTGTCGACCGCGGTTCCTGTTAAGATAGGAGGCAGGGCTGTCGACCGCGGCTCCCGTTAAGATAGGAGGCAGGGCTGTCGACCATTAAGATAGGAGGCAGGGCTGTCGACCGTTAAGATAGGAGGCAGGGCTGTCGACCATTAAGATAGGAGGCAGGGCTGTCAACCATTAAGATAGGAGGCAGGGCTGTCGACCATTAAGATAGGAGGCAGGGCTGTCGACCGCGGCTCCCGTTGAGATAGGAGGCAGGGCTGTCGACCGCGGCTCCCGTTAAGATAGGAGGCACGGCTGTCGACCATTAAGATAGGAGGCAGGGCTGTCGACCATTAAGATAGGAGGCAGGGCTGTCGACCATTAAGATAGGAGGCAGGGCTGTCGACCGCGGCTCCCGTTGAGATCGGAGGCACGGCTGTCTACCGCTTCTCCCGTTAAGATAGGATGCAGGGCTGTCGACCGCGGCTCCCGTTAAGATAGGAGGTAGGGCTGTTGACCGTTAAGATAGGAGGCAGGGCTGTCGACCATTAAGATAGGAGGCTGGGCTGTCGACCATTAATATAGGAGGCAGGGCTGTCGACCATTTAGATAGGAGGCAGGGCTTTCGACCATTAAGATAGGAGGCAGGGCTGTCGACCATTAAGATAGGAGGCAGGGCTGTCGACCGTTAAGATAGGAGGCAGGGCTGTCGACCGTTAAGATAGGAGGCAGGGCTGTCGACCGTTAAGATAGGAGGCAGGGCTGTCGACCGTTAAGATAGGAGGCAGGGCTGTCGACCACGGCTCCCGTTCAGATAGGAGGCAGGGCTGTCGACCGCGGCTCCCGTTCAGATAGGAGGCAGGGCTGTCGACCGCGGCTCCCGTTCAGATAGGAGGCAGGGCTGTCGACCGCGGCTCCCGTTCAGATAGGAGGCAGGGCTGTCGACCGCGGCTCCCGTTAAGATAGGAGGCAGGGCTGTCGACCGCAGCTCCCGTTAAGATAGGAGGCAGGGCTGTCGACCATTAAGATAGGAGGCAGGGCTGTCGACCATTACAATAGGAGGCAGGGCTGTCGACCATTAAGATAGGAGGCAGGGCTGTCGAACATTAAGATAGGAGGCAGGGCTGTCGACCATTAAGATAGGAGGCAGGGCTGTCGACCGCGGCTCCCGTTGAGATAGGAGGCAGGGCTGTCGACCGCGGCTCCCGTTCAGATAGGAGGCAGGGCTGTCGACCGCGGCTCCCGTTAAGATAGGAGGCAGGGCTGTCGACCGCGGTTCCTGTTAAGATAGGAGGCAGGGCTGTCGACCGCGGCTCCCGTTAAGATAGGAGGCAGGGCTGTCGACCGTTAAGATAGGAGGCAGGGCTGTCGACCGTTAAGATAGGAGGCAGGGCTGTCGACCATTAAGATAGGAGGCAGGGCTGTCGACCATTAAGATAGGAGGCAGGGCTGTCGACCATTAAGATAGGAGGCAGGGCTGTCGACCGCGGCTCCCGTTGAGATAGGAGGCAGGGCTGTCGACCGCGGCTCGCGTTAAGATAGGAGGCACGGCTGTAGACCATTAAGACAGGAGGCAGGGCTGTCGACCATTAAGATAGGAGTCAGGGCTGTCGACCATTAAGATAGGAGGCAGGGCTGTCGACCGCGGCTCCCGTTAAGATAGGAGGTAGGGCTGTTGACCGTTAAGATAGGTGGCAGGGCTGTCGACCATTAAGATAGGAGGCAGGGCTGTCGACCATTAAGATAGGAGGCAGGGCTGTCGACGGCGGCTCCCGTTAAGATAGGAGGCAGGCCTGTCGACCGCGGCTCCCGTTAAGATAGGAGGCAAGGCTGTCGACCGTTAAGATAGGAGGCAGGGCTGTCGACCGCGGCTCCCGTTAAGATAGGAGGCAGGGCTGTCGACCGCGGCTCCCGTTAGATAGGAGTCAGGGCTGTCGACCGCGGTTCCCGTTAAGATAGGAGGCAGGGCTGTCGACCGAGGCTCCCGTTAAGATAGGAGGTAGGGCTGTCGACCATTAAGATAGGAGGCAGGGCTGTCGACCATTAAGATAGGAGGCAGGGCTGTCGACGGCGGCTCCCGTTAAGATAGGAGGCAGGGCTGTCTACCGCGGCTCCCGTTAAGATAGGAGGCAGGGCTGTCGACCATTAAGATAGGAGGCAGGGCTGTCGACCATTAAGATAGGAGGCAGGGCTGTCGACGGCGGCTCCCGTTAAGATAGGAGGCAGGGCTGTCGACCGATAAGATAGGAGGCAGGGCTGTCGAGCATTAAGATGGGAGGCAGGGCTGTCGACCATTAAGATAGGAGGCAGGGCTGTCGACCGCGGATCCCGTTGAGATAGGAGGCAGGGCTGTCGACGGCGGCTCCCGTTAAGATAGGAGGCAGGGCTGTCGACCGCGGCTCCCGTTAAGATGGGAGGCAGGGCTGTCGACCATTAAGATGGGAGGCAGGGCTGTCGACCATTAAGATGGGAGGCAGGGCTGTCGACCATTAAGATGGGAGGCAGGGCTGTCGACCATTAAGATGGGAGGCAGGGCTGTCGACCATTAAGATGGGAGGCAGGGCTGTCGACCATTAAGATGGGAGGCAGGGCTGTCGACCATTAAGATGGGAGGCAGGGCTGTCAACCATTAAGATGGGAGGCAGGGCTGTCGACCATTAAGATGGGAGGCAGGGCTGTCGACCATTAAGATGGGAGGCAGGGCTGTCGACCATTTAGATGGGAGGCAGGGCTGTCGACCATTAAGATGGGAGGCAGGGCTGTCGACCATTAAGATGGGAGGCAGGGCTGTCGACCATTAAGATGGGAGACAGGGCTGTCGACCATTAAGATGGGAGGCAGGGCTGTCGACCATTAAGATGGGAGGCAGGGCTGTCGACCATTAAGATGGGAGGCTGGGCTGTCGACCATTAAGATAGGAGGCTGGGCTGTCGACCATTAAGATAGGAGGCTGGGCTGTCGACCATTAAGATAGGAGGCTGGGCTGTCGACCATTAATATAGGAGGCAGGGCTGTCGACCATTTAGATAGGAGGCAGGGCTTTCGACCATTAAGATAGGAGGCAGGGCTGTCGACCATTAAGATAGGAGGCAGGGCTGTCGACCATTAAGATAGGGGGCAGGGCTGTCGACCATTAAGATAGGAGGCAGGGCTGTCGACCATTAAGATAGGAGGTAGGGCTGTCGACCATTAAGGTAGGAGGCAGGGCTGTCGACCATTAAGATAGGAGGCAGGGCTGTCGACCATTAAGATAGGGGGCAGGGCTGTCGACCATTAAGATAGGAGGCAGGGCTGTTGACCATTAAGATAGGAGGTAGGGCTGTCGACCATTAAGATAGGGGGCAGGGCTGTCGACCATTAAGATAGGAGGCAGGGCTGTCGACCATTAAGATAGGAGGCAGGGCTGTCGACGGCGGCTCCCATTAAGATAGGAGGCAGGGCTGTCTACCGCGGCTCCCGTTAAGATAGGAGGCAGGGCTGTCGACCGATAAGATAGGAGGTAGGGCTGTCGACCGCGGCTCCCGTTAAGATAGGAGGCAGGGCTGTCGACCATTAAGATAGGAGGCAGGGCTGTCGACCATTAAGATAGGAGGCAGGGCTGTCGACCATTAAGATAGGAGGCAGGGCTGTCGACCGCGGCTCCCGTTGAGATAGGAGGCAGGGCTGTCGACCGTTCAGATAGGAGGCAGGGCTGTCGACCGCGGCTCCCGTTAAGAAAGGAGGCAGGGCTGTCGACCGCGGTTCCCGTTAAGATAGGAGGCAGGGCTGTCGACCGCGGCTCCCGTTAAGATAGGAGGCAGGGCTGTCGACCGAGGCTCCCGTTAAGATAGGAGGCAGGGCTGTCGACCATTAAGATAGGAGGCAGGGCTGTCGACGGCGGCTCCCGTTAAGATAGGAGGCAGGGCTGTCTACCGCGGCTCCCGTTAAGATAGGAGGCAGGGCTGTCGACCGCTAAGATAGGAGGCAGGGCTGTCGACCGCGGCTCCCGTTAAGATAGGAGGCAGGGCTGTCGACCATTAAGATAGGAGGCAGATCTGTCGACCATTAAGATAGGAGGCAGGGCTGTCGACCGCGGCTCCCGTTAAGATAGGAGGCAGGGCTGTCGACCGCGGCTCCCATTAAGATAGGAGGTAGGGCTGTCGACCGTTAAGATAGGAGGCAGGGCTGTCGACCATTAAGATAGGAGGCAGGGCTGTCGACCATTAAGATAGGAGGCAGGGCTGTCGACCGCGGCTCCCGTTGAGATAGGAGGCAGGGCTGTCGACCGCGGCTCCCGTTAAGATAGGAGGCAGGGCTGTCGACCGCGGCTCCCGTTCAGATAGGAGGCAGGGCTGTCGACCGCGGCTCCCGTTCAGATAGGAGGCAGGGCTGTCGACCGCGGCTCCCGTTAAGATAGGAGGCAGGGCTGTCAACCGCGGTTCCCGTTAAGATAGGAGGCAGGGCTGTCGACCGTTAAGATAGGAGGCAGGGCTGTTGACCGTTAAGATAGGAGGCAGGGCTGTCGACGGCGGCTCCCGTTAAGATAGGAGGCAGGGCTGTCGACCGTTAAGATGGGAGGCAGGGCTGTCGACCGTTAAGATGGGAGGCAGGGCTGTCGACCGTTAAGATGGGAGGCAGGGCTGTCGACCGTTAAGATGGGAGGCTGGGCTGTCGACCATTAAGATGGGAGGCAGGGCTGTCGACCGTTAAGATGGGAGGCAGGGCTGTCGACCATTAAGATGGGTGGCAGGGCTGTCGGCCATTAAGATAGGAGGCTGGGCTGTCGACCATTAAGATGGGAGGCTGGGCTGTCGACCATTAAGATAGGAGAATGGGCTGTCGACCATTAAGATAGGAGGCAGGGCTGTCGACCATTAAGATAGGAGGCAGGGCTGTCGACCATTAAGATAGGAGGCAGGGCTGTCGACCATTAAGATAGGAGGCAGGGCTGTCGACCATTAAGATAGGAGGCAGGGTGGTCGACCATTAAGATAGGAGGCAGGGCTGTCGACCCCGGCTCCCGTTGAGATAGGAGGCAGGGCTGTCGACCGCGGCTCCCGTTAAGATAGGAGGCAGGGCTGTCGACCGCGGCTCCCGTTAAGATAGGAGGCAGGGCTGTCGACCGTTAAGATGGGAGGCAGGGCTGTCGACCGTTAAGATGGGAGGCAGGGCTGTCGACCTTAAGATGGGAGGCAGGGCTGTCGACCATTAAGATAGGAGGCAGGGCTGTCGACCATTAAGATAGGAGGCAGGGCTGTCGACCATTGAGATAGGAGGCAGGGCTGTCGACCATTAAGATGGGAGGCAGGGCTGTCGACCATTAAGATGGGAGGCAGGGCTGTCGACCATTAAGATGGGAGGCAGGGCTGTCGACCATTAAGATGGGAGGCAGGGCTGTCGACCATTAAGATTTGAGGCAGGGCTGTCGACCATTAAGATGGGAGGCAGGGCTGTCGACCATTAAGATGGGAGGCAGGGCTGTCGACCATTAAGATGGGAGGCAGGGCTGTCGACCATTAAGATGGGAGGCAGGGCTGTCGACCATTAAGATGGGTGGCAGGGCTGTCGACCATTAAGATGGGAGGCTGGGCTGTCGACCATTAAGATGGGAGGCTGGGCTGTCGACCATTAAGATAGGAGGCTGGGCTGTCGACCATTAAGATAGGAGGCAGGGCTGTCGACCATTTAGATAGGAGGCAGGGCTGTCGACCATTAAGATAGGAGGCAGGGCTGTCGACCTCGGCTCCCGTTGAGATAGGAGGCAGGGCTGTCGACCGCGGCTCCCGTTAAGATAGGAGGCAGGGCTGTCGACCGCAGCTCCCGTTAAGATAGGAGGCAGGGCTGTCGACCGCGGCTCCCGTTAAGATAGGAGGCAGGGCTGTCGACCGTTAAGATGGGAGGCAGGGCTGTCGACCGTTAAGATAGGAGGCAGGGCTGTCTACCATTAAGATGGGAGGCAGGGCTGTCGACCATTAAGATAGGAGGCAGGGCTGTCGACCATTAAGATAGGAGGCTGGGCTGTCGACCATTAAGATAGTAGGCAGGGCTGTCGACCATTAAGATGGGAGGCAGGGCTGTCGACCATTAAGATGGGAGGCAGGGCTGTCGACCATTAAGATGGGAGGCAGGGCTGTCGACCGCGGCTCCCGTTGAGATAGGAGGCAGGGCTGTCGACCATTAAGATAGGAGGCAGGGCTGTGGACCATTAAGATAGGAGGCAGGGCTGTCAACCATTAAGATAGGAGGCAGGGCTGTAGACCGCGGCTCCCGTTAAGATAGGAGGCAAGGCTGTCGACCGTTAAGATAGGAGGCAGGGCTGTCGACCATTAAGATAGGAGGCAGGGCTGTCGACCGCGGCTCCCGTTGAGATAGGAGGCAGGGATGTCGACCGTTAAGATAGGAGGCAGGGCTGTTGACCGTTAAGATAGGAGGCAGGGCTGTCGACCATTAAGATAGGAGGCAGGGCTGTCGACGGCGGCTCCCGTTAAGGTAGGACGCAGGGCTGTCGACTGCGGCTCCCGTTAAGATAGGAGGCAGGGCTGTCGACCGTTAAGATGGGAGGCAGGGCTGTCGACCGTTAAGATGGGAGGCAGGGCTGTCGACCGTTAAGATGGGAGGCAGGGCTGTCGACCGTTAAGATGGGAGGCAGGGCTGTCGACCGTTAAGATGGGAGGCAGGGCTGTCGACCGTTAAGATGGGAGGCAGGGCTGTCGACCGGTAAGATAGGAGGCAGGGCTGTCGACCGCGGCTCCCGTTCAGATAGGAGGCAGGGCTGTCGACCGCGGCTCCCGTTAAGATAGGAGGCAGGGCTGTCGACCGCGGTTCCCGTTAAGATAGGAGGCAGGGCTGTCGACCGCGGCTCCCGTGGAGGCAGGGCTGTCGACCATTAAGATAGGAGGCAGGGCTGTCGACCATTAAGATAGGAGGCAGGGCTGTCGACTGTGGCTCCCGTTGAGATGGGAGGCAGGGCTGTCGACCTCGGCTCCCGTTGAGATAGGAGGCAGGGCTGTCGACCGCGGCTCCCGTTAAGAAAGGAGGCAGGGCTGTCGACCGCGGTTCCCGTTAAGATAGGAGGCAGGGCTGTCGACCGCGGTTCCCGTTAAGATAGGAGGCAGGGCTGTCGACCGCGGCTCCCGTTAAGATAGGAGGCAGGGCTGTCGACCTCGGCTCCCGTTGAGATAGGAGGCAGGGCTGTCGACCGCGGCTCCCGTTCAGATAGGAGGCAGGGCTGTCGACCGCGGCTCCCGTTCAGATAGGAGGCAGGGCTGTCGACCGCGGCTCCCGTTAAGATAGGAGGCAGGGCTGTCGACCGTGGTTCCCGTTAAGATAGGAGGCAGGGCTGTCGACCGCGGCTCCCGTTTAGATAGGAGGCAGGGCTGTCGACCGCGGCTCCCGTTCAGATAGGAGGCAGGGCTGTCGACCGCGGCTCCCGTTCAGATAGGAGGCAGGGCTGTCGACCGCGGCTCCCGTTAAGATAGGAGGCAGGGCTGTCGACCGCGGTTCCCGTTAAGATAGGAGGCAGGGCTGTCGACCGCGGCTCCCGTTAAGATAGGAGGCAGGGCTGTCTACCGCGGCTCCCGTTAAGATAGGAGTCAGGGCTGTCGACCGTTAAGATAGGAGGCAGGGCTGTCGACCGCGGCTCCCGTTAAGATAGGAGGCAGGGCTGTCGACCATTAAGATAGGAGGCAGGGCTGTCGACCATTAAGATAGGAGGCAGGGCTGTCGACCGCGGCTCCCGTTGAGATAGGAGGCAGGGCTGTCGACCGCGGCTCCCGTTGAGATAGGAGGCAGGGCTGTCGACCATTAAGATAGGAGGCAGGGCTGTGGACCATTAAGATAGGAGGCAGGGCTGTCAACCATTAAGATAGGAGGCAGGGCTGTCGACCGCGGCTCCCGTTAAGATAGGAGGCAAGGCTGTCGACCGTTAAGATAGGAGGCAGGGCTGTCGACCATTAAGATAGGAGGCAGGGCTGTCGACCGCGGCTCCCGTTGAGATAGGAGGCAGGGATGTCGACTGTTAAGATAGGAGGCAGGGCTGTTGACCGTTAAGATAGGAGGCAGGGCTGTCGACCATTAAGATAGGAGGCAGGGCTGTCGACGGCGGCTCCCGTTAAGGTAGGACGCAGGGCTGTCGACTGCGGCTCCCGTTAAGATAGGAGGCAGGGCTGTCGACCGTTAAGATGGGAGGCAGGGCTGTCGACCGTTAAGATGGGAGGCAGGGCTGTCGACCGTTAAGATGGGAGGCAGGGCTGTCGACCGTTAAGATAGGAGGCAGGGCTGTCGACCGCGGCTCCCGTTCAGATAGGAGGCAGGGCTGTCGACCGCGGCTCCCGTTAAGATAGGAGGCAGGGCTGTCGACCGCGGTTCCCGTTAAGATAGGAGGCAGGGCTGTCGACCGCGGCTCCCGTGGAGGCAGGGCTGTCGACCATTAAGATAGGAGGCAGGGCTGTCGACCATTAAGATAGGAGGCAGGGCTGTCGACTGTGGCTCCCGTTGAGATGGGAGGCAGGGCTGTCGACCTCGGCTCCCGTTGAGATAGGAGGCAGGGCTGTCGACCGCGGCTCCCGTTCAGATAGGAGGCAGGGCTGTCGACCGCGGCTCCCGTTAAGAAAGGAGGCAGGGCTGTCGACCGCGGTTCCCGTTAAGATAGGAGGCAGGGCTGTCGACCGCGGCTCCCGTTAAGATAGGAGGCAGGGCTGTCGACCGCGGCTCCCGTTCAGATAGGAGGCAGGGCTGTCGACCTCGGCTCCCGTTGAGATAGGAGGCAGGGCTGTCGACCGCGGCTCCCGTTCAGATAGGAGGCAGGGCTGTCGACCGCGGCTCCCGTTCAGATAGGAGGCAGGGCTGTCGACCGCGGCTCCCGTTAAGATAGGAGGCAGGGCTGTCGACCGTGGTTCCCGTTAAGATAGGAGGCAGGGCTGTCGACCGCGGCTCCCGTTTAGATAGGAGGCAGGGCTGTCGACCGCGGCTCCCGTTCAGATAGGAGGCAGGGCTGTCGACCGCGGCTCCCGTTCAGATAGGAGGCAGGGCTGTCGACCGCGGCTCCCGTTAAGATAGGAGGCAGGGCTGTCGACCGCGGTTCCCGTTAAGATAGGAGGCAGGGCTGTCGACCGCGGCTCCCGTTAAGATAGGAGGCAGGGCTGTCGACCGAGGCTCCCGTTAAGATAGGAGGCAGGGCTGTCGACCATTAAGATAGGAGGCAGGGCTGTCGACGGCGGCTCCCGTTAAGATAGGAGGCAGGGCTGTCTACCGCGGCTCCCGTTAAGATAGGAGTCAGGGCTGTCGACCGTTAAGATAGGAGGCAGGGCTGTCGACCGCGGCTCCCGTTAAGATAGGAGGCAGGGCTGTCGACCATTAAGATAGGAGGCAGGGCTGTCGACCATTAAGATAGGAGGCAGGGCTGTCGACCGCGGCTCCCGTTGAGATAGGAGGCAGGGCTGTCGACCGCGGCTCCCGTTGAGATAGGAGGCAGGGCTGTCGACCATTAAGATAGGAGGCAGGGCTGTGGACCATTAAGATAGGAGGCAGGGCTGTCAACCATTAAGATAGGAGGCAGGGCTGTCGACCGCGGCTCCCGTTAAGATAGGAGGCAAGGCTGTCGACCGTTAAGATAGGAGGCAGGGCTGTCGACCATTAAGATAGGAGGCAGGGCTGTCGACCGCGGCTCCCGTTGAGATAGGAGGCAGGGATGTCGACTGTTAAGATAGGAGGCAGGGCTGTTGACCGTTAAGATAGGAGGCAGGGCTGTCGACCATTAAGATAGGAGGCAGGGCTGTCGACGGCGGCTCCCGTTAAGGTAGGACGCAGGGCTGTCGACTGCGGCTCCCGTTAAGATAGGAGGCAGGGCTGTCGACCGTTAAGATGGGAGGCAGGGCTGTCGACCGTTAAGATGGGAGGCAGGGCTGTCGACCGTTAAGATGGGAGGCAGGGCTGTCGACCGTTAAGATGGGAGGCAGGGCTGTCGACCGTTAAGATGGGAGGCAGGGCTGTCGACCATTAAGATGGGAGGCAGGGCTGTCGACCGTTAAGATAGGAGGCAGGGCTGTCGACCATTAAGATAGGAGGCAGGGCTGTCGACCGTTAAGATAGGAGGCTGGGCTGTCGACCATTAAGATAGGAGGCAGGGCTGTCGACCATTAAGATAGGAGGTAGGGCTGTCGACCATTAAGATGGGAGGCAGGGCTGTCGACCATTAAGATGGGAGGCAGGGCTGTCGACCATTAAGATGGGAGGCAGGGCTGTCGACCATTAAGATGGGAGGCAGGGCTGTCGACCATTAAGATGGGAGGCAGGGCTGTCGACCATTAAGATAGGAGGCAGGGCTGTCGACCGCGGCTCCCGTTGAGATAGGAGGCAGGGCTGTCGACCGCGGCTCCCGTTAAGATAGGAGGCAGGGCTGTCGACCGCGGCTCCCGTTAAGATATGACGCAGGGCTGTCGCCCATTAAGATAGGAGGCAGGGCTGTCGACCATTAAGATAGGAGGCAGGGCTGTCGACCGCGGCTCCCGTTAAGATAGGAGGCAGGGCTGTCGACCGCGGCTCCCGTTAAGATAGGAGGCAGCGCTGTCGACAATTAAGATAGGAGGCAGGGCTGTCGACCATTAAGATGGGAGGCAGGGCTGTCGACCATTAAGATGGGAGGCAGGGCTGTCGACCATTAAGATGGGAGGCAGGGCTGTCGACCATTAAGATGGGAGGCAGGGCTGTCGACCATTAAGATGGGAGGCAGGGCTGTCGACCATTAAGATGGGAGGCAGGGCTGTCGACCATTAAGATGGGAGGCAGGGCTGTCGACCATTAAGATGGGAGGCAGGGCTGTCGACCATTAAGATAGGAGGCTGGGCTGTCGACCATTAAGATAGGAGGCTGGGCTGTCGACCATTAAGATAGGAGGCTGGGCTGTCGACCATTAAGATAGGAGGCAGGGCTGTCGACCATTAAGATGGGAGGCAGGGCTGTCGACCATTAAGATGGGAGGCAGGGCTGTCGACCATTAAGATGGGAGGCAGGGCTGTCGACCATTAAGATGGGAGGCAGGGCTGTCGACCATTAAGATGGGTGGCAGGGCTGTCGACCATTAAGATAGGAGGCTGGGCTGTCGACCATTAAGATAGGAGGCAGGGCTGTCGACGGCGGCTCCCGTTAAGATAGGAGGCAGGGCTGTCTACCGCGGCTCCCGTTAAGATAGGAGGCAGGGCTGTCGACCGCTAAGATAGGAGGCAGGGCTGTCGACCGCGGCTCCCGTTAAGATAGGAGGCAGGGCTGTCGACCATTAAGATAGGAGGCAGATCTGTCGACCATTAAGATAGGAGGCAGGGCTGTCGACCGCGGCTCCCGTTAAGATAGGAGGCAGGGCTGTCGACCGCGGCTCCCGTTAAGATAGGAGGTAGGGCTGTCGACCGTTAAGATAGGAGGCAGGGCTGTCGACCATTAAGATAGGAGGCAGGGCTGTCGACCATTAAGATAGGAGGCAGGGCTGTCGACCGCGGCTCCCGTTAAGATAGGAGGCAAGGCTGTCGACCGTTAAGATAGGAGGCAGGGCTGTCGACCGTTAAGATAGGAGGCAGGGCTGTCGACCGCGGCTCCCGTTAAGATAGGAGGCAGGGCTGTCGACCATTAAGATAGGAGGCAGGGCTGTCGACCGCGGCTCCCGTTGAGATAGGAGGCAGGGCTGTCGACCGCGGCTCCCGTTAAGATAGGAGGCAGGGCTGTCGACCGCGGCTCCCGTTCAGATAGGAGGCAGGGCTGTCGACCGCGGCTCCCGTTCAGATAGGAGGCAGGGCTGTCGACCGCGGCTCCCGTTAAGATAGGAGGCAGGGCTGTCAACCGCGGTTCCCGTTAAGATAGGAGGCAGGGCTGTCGACCGTTAAGATAGGAGGCAGGGCTGTCGACCATTAAGATAGGAGGCAGGGCTGTCGACGGTGGCTCCCGTTAAGATAGGAGGCAGGGCTGTCGACCGTTAAGATGGGAGGCAGGGCTGTCGACCATTAAGATAGGAGGCAGGGCTGTCGACCATTAAGATAGGAGGCAGGGTGGTCGACCATTAAGATAGGAGGCAGGGCTGTCGACCCCGGCTCCCGTTGAGATAGGAGGCAGGGCTGTCGACCGCGGCTCCCGTTAAGATAGGAGGCAGGGCTGTCGACCGCGGCTCCCGTTAAGATAGGAGGCAGGGCTGTCGACCGCGGCTCCCGTTAAGATAGGAGGCAGGGCTGTCGACCGTTAAGATGGGAGGCAGGGCTGTCGACCGTTAAGATGGGAGGCAGGGCTGTCGACCTTAAGATGGGAGGCAGGGCTGTCGACCATTAAGATAGGAGGCAGGGCTGTCGACCATTAAGATAGGAGGCAGGGCTGTCGACCATTGAGATAGGAGGCAGGGCTGTCGACCATTAAGATGGGAGGCAGGGCTGTCGACCATTAAGATGGGAGGCAGGGCTGTCGACCATTAAGATGGGAGGCAGGGCTGTCGACCATTAAGATGGGAGGCAGGGCTGTCGACCATTAAGATGGGAGGCAGGGCTGTCGACCATTAAGATGGGAGGCAGGGCTGTCGACCATTAAGATGGGAGGCAGGGCTGTCGACCATTAAGATGGGAGGCAGGGCTGTCGACCATTAAGATGGGAGGCAGGGCTGTCGACCATTAAGATGGGAGGCAGGGCTGTCGACCATTAAGATGGGTGGCTGGGCTGTCGACCATTAAGATAGGAGGCAGGGCTGTCGACTGTGGCTCCCGTTGAGATGGGAGGCAGGGCTGTCGACCTCGGCTCCCGTTGAGATAGGAGGCAGGGCTGTCGACCGCGGCTCCCGTTCAGATAGGAGGCAGGGCTGTCGACCGCGGCTCCCGTTAAGAAAGGAGGCAGGGCTGTCGACCGCGGTTCCCGTTAAGATAGGAGGCAGGGCTGTCGACCGCGGCTCCCGTTAAGATAGGAGGCAGGGCTGTCGACCGCGGCTCCCGTTCAGATAGGAGGCAGGGCTGTCGACCTCGGCTCCCGTTGAGATAGGAGGCAGGGCTGTCGACCGCGGCTCCCGTTCAGATAGGAGGCAGGGCTGTCGACCGCGGCTCCCGTTCAGATAGGAGGCAGGGCTGTCGACCGCGGCTCCCGTTAAGATAGGAGGCAGGGCTGTCGACCGTGGTTCCCGTTAAGATAGGAGGCAGGGCTGTCGACCGCGGCTCCCGTTTAGATAGGAGGCAGGGCTGTCGACCGCGGCTCCCGTTCAGATAGGAGGCAGGGCTGTCGACCGCGGCTCCCGTTCAGATAGGAGGCAGGGCTGTCGACCGCGGCTCCCGTTAAGATAGGAGGCAGGGCTGTCGACCGCGGTTCCCGTTAAGATAGGAGGCAGGGCTGTCGACCGCGGCTCCCGTTAAGATAGGAGGCAGGGCTGTCGACCGAGGCTCCCGTTAAGATAGGAGGCAGGGCTGTCGACCATTAAGATAGGAGGCAGGGCTGTCGACGGCGGCTCCCGTTAAGATAGGAGGCAGGGCTGTCTACCGCGGCTCCCGTTAAGATAGGAGTCAGGGCTGTCGACCGTTAAGATAGGAGGCAGGGCTGTCGACCGCGGCTCCCGTTAAGATAGGAGGCAGGGCTGTCGACCATTAAGATAGGAGGCAGGGCTGTCGACCATTAAGATAGGAGGCAGGGCTGTCGACCGCGGCTCCCGTTGAGATAGGAGGCAGGGCTGTCGACCGCGGCTCCCGTTGAGATAGGAGGCAGGGCTGTCGACCATTAAGATAGGAGGCAGGGCTGTGGACCATTAAGATAGGAGGCAGGGCTGTCAACCATTAAGATAGGAGGCAGGGCTGTCGACCGCGGCTCCCGTTAAGATAGGAGGCAAGGCTGTCGACCGTTAAGATAGGAGGCAGGGCTGTCGACCATTAAGATAGGAGGCAGGGCTGTCGACCGCGGCTCCCGTTGAGATAGGAGGCAGGGATGTCGACTGTTAAGATAGGAGGCAGGGCTGTTGACCGTTAAGATAGGAGGCAGGGCTGTCGACCATTAAGATAGGAGGCAGGGCTGTCGACGGCGGCTCCCGTTAAGGTAGGACGCAGGGCTGTCGACTGCGGCTCCCGTTAAGATAGGAGGCAGGGCTGTCGACCGTTAAGATGGGAGGCAGGGCTGTCGACCGTTAAGATGGGAGGCAGGGCTGTCGACCGTTAAGATGGGAGGCAGGGCTGTCGACCGTTAAGATGGGAGGCAGGGCTGTCGACCGTTAAGATGGGAGGCAGGGCTGTCGACCATTAAGATGGGAGGCAGGGCTGTCGACCGTTAAGATAGGAGGCAGGGCTGTCGACCATTAAGATAGGAGGCAGGGCTGTCGACCGTTAAGATAGGAGGCTGGGCTGTCGACCATTAAGATAGGAGGCAGGGCTGTCGACCATTAAGATAGGAGGTAGGGCTGTCGACCATTAAGATGGGAGGCAGGGCTGTCGACCATTAAGATGGGAGGCAGGGCTGTCGACCATTAAGATGGGAGGCAGGGCTGTCGACCATTAAGATGGGAGGCAGGGCTGTCGACCATTAAGATGGGAGGCAGGGCTGTCGACCATTAAGATAGGAGGCAGGGCTGTCGACCGCGGCTCCCGTTGAGATAGGAGGCAGGGCTGTCGACCGCGGCTCCCGTTAAGATAGGAGGCAGGGCTGTCGACCGCGGCTCCCGTTAAGATATGACGCAGGGCTGTCGCCCATTAAGATAGGAGGCAGGGCTGTCGACCATTAAGATAGGAGGCAGGGCTGTCGACCGCGGCTCCCGTTAAGATAGGAGGCAGGGCTGTCGACCGCGGCTCCCGTTAAGATAGGAGGCAGCGCTGTCGACAATTAAGATAGGAGGCAGGGCTGTCGACCATTAAGATGGGAGGCAGGGCTGTCGACCATTAAGATGGGAGGCAGGGCTGTCGACCATTAAGATGGGAGGCAGGGCTGTCGACCATTAAGATGGGAGGCAGGGCTGTCGACCATTAAGATGGGAGGCAGGGCTGTCGACCATTAAGATGGGAGGCAGGGCTGTCGACCATTAAGATGGGAGGCAGGGCTGTCGACCATTAAGATAGGAGGCTGGGCTGTCGACCATTAAGATAGGAGGCTGGGCTGTCGACCATTAAGATAGGAGGCTGGGCTGTCGACCATTAAGATAGGAGGCAGGGCTGTCGACCATTAAGATGGGAGGCAGGGCTGTCGACCATTAAGATGGGAGGCAGGGCTGTCGACCATTAAGATGGGAGGCAGGGCTGTCGACCATTAAGATGGGAGGCAGGGCTGTCGACCATTAAGATGGGTGGCAGGGCTGTCGACCATTAAGATAGGAGGCTGGGCTGTCGACCATTAAGATAGGAGGCAGGGCTGTCGACGGCGGCTCCCGTTAAGATAGGAGGCAGGGCTGTCTACCGCGGCTCCCGTTAAGATAGGAGGCAGGGCTGTCGACCGCTAAGATAGGAGGCAGGGCTGTCGACCGCGGCTCCCGTTAAGATAGGAGGCAGGGCTGTCGACCATTAAGATAGGAGGCAGATCTGTCGACCATTAAGATAGGAGGCAGGGCTGTCGACCGCGGCTCCCGTTAAGATAGGAGGCAGGGCTGTCGACCGCGGCTCCCGTTAAGATAGGAGGTAGGGCTGTCGACCGTTAAGATAGGAGGCAGGGCTGTCGACCATTAAGATAGGAGGCAGGGCTGTCGACCATTAAGATAGGAGGCAGGGCTGTCGACCGCGGCTCCCGTTAAGATAGGAGGCAAGGCTGTCGACCGTTAAGATAGGAGGCAGGGCTGTCGACCGTTAAGATAGGAGGCAGGGCTGTCGACCGCGGCTCCCGTTAAGATAGGAGGCAGGGCTGTCGACCATTAAGATAGGAGGCAGGGCTGTCGACCGCGGCTCCCGTTGAGATAGGAGGCAGGGCTGTCGACCGCGGCTCCCGTTAAGATAGGAGGCAGGGCTGTCGACCGCGGCTCCCGTTCAGATAGGAGGCAGGGCTGTCGACCGCGGCTCCCGTTCAGATAGGAGGCAGGGCTGTCGACCGCGGCTCCCGTTAAGATAGGAGGCAGGGCTGTCAACCGCGGTTCCCGTTAAGATAGGAGGCAGGGCTGTCGACCGTTAAGATAGGAGGCAGGGCTGTCGACCATTAAGATAGGAGGCAGGGCTGTCGACGGTGGCTCCCGTTAAGATAGGAGGCAGGGCTGTCGACCGTTAAGATGGGAGGCAGGGCTGTCGACCATTAAGATAGGAGGCAGGGCTGTCGACCATTAAGATAGGAGGCAGGGTGGTCGACCATTAAGATAGGAGGCAGGGCTGTCGACCCCGGCTCCCGTTGAGATAGGAGGCAGGGCTGTCGACCGCGGCTCCCGTTAAGATAGGAGGCAGGGCTGTCGACCGCGGCTCCCGTTAAGATAGGAGGCAGGGCTGTCGACCGCGGCTCCCGTTAAGATAGGAGGCAGGGCTGTCGACCGTTAAGATGGGAGGCAGGGCTGTCGACCGTTAAGATGGGAGGCAGGGCTGTCGACCTTAAGATGGGAGGCAGGGCTGTCGACCATTAAGATAGGAGGCAGGGCTGTCGACCATTAAGATAGGAGGCAGGGCTGTCGACCATTGAGATAGGAGGCAGGGCTGTCGACCATTAAGATGGGAGGCAGGGCTGTCGACCATTAAGATGGGAGGCAGGGCTGTCGACCATTAAGATGGGAGGCAGGGCTGTCGACCATTAAGATGGGAGGCAGGGCTGTCGACCATTAAGATGGGAGGCAGGGCTGTCGACCATTAAGATGGGAGGCAGGGCTGTCGACCATTAAGATGGGAGGCAGGGCTGTCGACCATTAAGATGGGAGGCAGGGCTGTCGACCATTAAGATGGGAGGCAGGGCTGTCGACCATTAAGATGGGAGGCAGGGCTGTCGACCATTAAGATGGGTGGCTGGGCTGTCTACCATTAAGATATGAGGCTGGGCTGTCGACCATTAAGATGGGAGGCTGGGCTGTCGACCATTAAGATAGGAGGCTGGGCTGTCGACCATTAAGATAGGAGGCAGGGCTGTCGACCATTTAGATAGGAGGCAGGGCTGTCGACCATTAAGATAGGAGGCAGGGCTGTAGACCATTAAGATAGGAGGCAGGGCTGTCGACCATTAAGATAGGAGGCAGGGCTGTCGACCATTAAGATAGGAGGCAGGGCTACCGACCGTTAAGATAGGAGGCAGGGCTGTCTACCGCGGCTCCCGTTAAGATAGGAGGCAGGGCTGTCGACCGTTAAGATAGGAGGCAGGGCTGTCGACCATTAAGATAGGAGGCATGGCTGTCGACCGCGGCTCCCGTTAAGATAGGAGGCAGGGCTGTCGACCATTAAGATAGGAGGCAGGGCTGTCGACCATTAAGATAGGAGGCAGGGCTGTCGACCGCGGCTCCCGTTAAGATAAGAGGCAAGGCTGTCGACCGTTAAGATAGGAGGCAGGGCTGTCGACCGTTAAGATAGGAGGCAGGGCTATCGACCGCGGCTCCCGTTAAGATAGGAGGCAGGGCTGTCGACCATTAAGATAGGAGGCAGGGCTGTCGACCATTAAGATAGGAGGCAGGGCTGTCGACCATTAAGATAGGAGGTAGGGCTGTCGACCATTAAGATGGGAGGCAGGGCTGTCGACCATTAAGATGGGAGGCAGGGCTGTCGACCATTAAGATGGGAGGCAGGGCTGTCGACCATTAAGATGGGAGGCAGGGCTGTCGACCATTAAGATGGGAGGCAGGGCTGTCGACCATTAAGATAGGAGGCAGGGCTGTCGACCGCGGCTCCCGTTGAGATAGGAGGCAGGGCTGTCGACCGCGGCTCCCGTTAAGATAGGAGGCAGGGCTGTCGACCGCGGCTCCCGTTAAGATATGACGCAGGGCTGTCGCCCATTAAGATAGGAGGCAGGGCTGTCGACCATTAAGATAGGAGGCAGGGCTGTCGACCGCGGCTCCCGTTAAGATAGGAGGCAGGGCTGTCGACCGCGGCTCCCGTTAAGATAGGAGGCAGCGCTGTCGACAATTAAGATAGGAGGCAGGGCTGTCGACCATTAAGATGGGAGGCAGGGCTGTCGACCATTAAGATGGGAGGCAGGGCTGTCGACCATTAAGATGGGAGGCAGGGCTGTCGACCATTAAGATGGGAGGCAGGGCTGTCGACCATTAAGATGGGAGGCAGGGCTGTCGACCATTAAGATGGGAGGCAGGGCTGTCGACCATTAAGATGGGAGGCAGGGCTGTCGACCATTAAGATGGGAGGCAGGGCTGTCGACCATTAAGATAGGAGGCTGGGCTGTCGACCATTAAGATAGGAGGCTGGGCTGTCGACCATTAAGATAGGAGGCTGGGCTGTCGACCATTAAGATAGGAGGCAGGGCTGTCGACCATTAAGATGGGAGGCAGGGCTGTCGACCATTAAGATGGGAGGCAGGGCTGTCGACCATTAAGATGGGAGGCAGGGCTGTCGACCATTAAGATGGGAGGCAGGGCTGTCGACCATTAAGATGGGTGGCAGGGCTGTCGACCATTAAGATAGGAGGCTGGGCTGTCGACCATTAAGATAGGAGGCAGGGCTGTCGACGGCGGCTCCCGTTAAGATAGGAGGCAGGGCTGTCTACCGCGGCTCCCGTTAAGATAGGAGGCAGGGCTGTCGACCGCTAAGATAGGAGGCAGGGCTGTCGACCGCGGCTCCCGTTAAGATAGGAGGCAGGGCTGTCGACCATTAAGATAGGAGGCAGATCTGTCGACCATTAAGATAGGAGGCAGGGCTGTCGACCGCGGCTCCCGTTAAGATAGGAGGCAGGGCTGTCGACCGCGGCTCCCGTTAAGATAGGAGGTAGGGCTGTCGACCGTTAAGATAGGAGGCAGGGCTGTCGACCATTAAGATAGGAGGCAGGGCTGTCGACCATTAAGATAGGAGGCAGGGCTGTCGACCGCGGCTCCCGTTAAGATAGGAGGCAAGGCTGTCGACCGTTAAGATAGGAGGCAGGGCTGTCGACCGTTAAGATAGGAGGCAGGGCTGTCGACCGCGGCTCCCGTTAAGATAGGAGGCAGGGCTGTCGACCATTAAGATAGGAGGCAGGGCTGTCGACCGCGGCTCCCGTTGAGATAGGAGGCAGGGCTGTCGACCGCGGCTCCCGTTAAGATAGGAGGCAGGGCTGTCGACCGCGGCTCCCGTTCAGATAGGAGGCAGGGCTGTCGACCGCGGCTCCCGTTCAGATAGGAGGCAGGGCTGTCGACCGCGGCTCCCGTTAAGATAGGAGGCAGGGCTGTCAACCGCGGTTCCCGTTAAGATAGGAGGCAGGGCTGTCGACCGTTAAGATAGGAGGCAGGGCTGTCGACCATTAAGATAGGAGGCAGGGCTGTCGACGGTGGCTCCCGTTAAGATAGGAGGCAGGGCTGTCGACCGTTAAGATGGGAGGCAGGGCTGTCGACCATTAAGATAGGAGGCAGGGCTGTCGACCATTAAGATAGGAGGCAGGGTGGTCGACCATTAAGATAGGAGGCAGGGCTGTCGACCCCGGCTCCCGTTGAGATAGGAGGCAGGGCTGTCGACCGCGGCTCCCGTTAAGATAGGAGGCAGGGCTGTCGACCGCGGCTCCCGTTAAGATAGGAGGCAGGGCTGTCGACCGCGGCTCCCGTTAAGATAGGAGGCAGGGCTGTCGACCGTTAAGATGGGAGGCAGGGCTGTCGACCGTTAAGATGGGAGGCAGGGCTGTCGACCTTAAGATGGGAGGCAGGGCTGTCGACCATTAAGATAGGAGGCAGGGCTGTCGACCATTAAGATAGGAGGCAGGGCTGTCGACCATTGAGATAGGAGGCAGGGCTGTCGACCATTAAGATGGGAGGCAGGGCTGTCGACCATTAAGATGGGAGGCAGGGCTGTCGACCATTAAGATGGGAGGCAGGGCTGTCGACCATTAAGATGGGAGGCAGGGCTGTCGACCATTAAGATGGGAGGCAGGGCTGTCGACCATTAAGATGGGAGGCAGGGCTGTCGACCATTAAGATGGGAGGCAGGGCTGTCGACCATTAAGATGGGAGGCAGGGCTGTCGACCATTAAGATGGGAGGCAGGGCTGTCGACCATTAAGATGGGAGGCAGGGCTGTCGACCATTAAGATGGGTGGCTGGGCTGTCGACCATTAAGATAGGAGGCAGGGCTGTCGACTGTGGCTCCCGTTGAGATGGGAGGCAGGGCTGTCGACCTCGGCTCCCGTTGAGATAGGAGGCAGGGCTGTCGACCGCGGCTCCCGTTCAGATAGGAGGCAGGGCTGTCGACCGCGGCTCCCGTTAAGAAAGGAGGCAGGGCTGTCGACCGCGGTTCCCGTTAAGATAGGAGGCAGGGCTGTCGACCGCGGCTCCCGTTAAGATAGGAGGCAGGGCTGTCGACCGCGGCTCCCGTTCAGATAGGAGGCAGGGCTGTCGACCTCGGCTCCCGTTGAGATAGGAGGCAGGGCTGTCGACCGCGGCTCCCGTTCAGATAGGAGGCAGGGCTGTCGACCGCGGCTCCCGTTCAGATAGGAGGCAGGGCTGTCGACCGCGGCTCCCGTTAAGATAGGAGGCAGGGCTGTCGACCGTGGTTCCCGTTAAGATAGGAGGCAGGGCTGTCGACCGCGGCTCCCGTTTAGATAGGAGGCAGGGCTGTCGACCGCGGCTCCCGTTCAGATAGGAGGCAGGGCTGTCGACCGCGGCTCCCGTTCAGATAGGAGGCAGGGCTGTCGACCGCGGCTCCCGTTAAGATAGGAGGCAGGGCTGTCGACCGCGGTTCCCGTTAAGATAGGAGGCAGGGCTGTCGACCGCGGCTCCCGTTAAGATAGGAGGCAGGGCTGTCGACCGAGGCTCCCGTTAAGATAGGAGGCAGGGCTGTCGACCATTAAGATAGGAGGCAGGGCTGTCGACGGCGGCTCCCGTTAAGATAGGAGGCAGGGCTGTCTACCGCGGCTCCCGTTAAGATAGGAGTCAGGGCTGTCGACCGTTAAGATAGGAGGCAGGGCTGTCGACCGCGGCTCCCGTTAAGATAGGAGGCAGGGCTGTCGACCATTAAGATAGGAGGCAGGGCTGTCGACCATTAAGATAGGAGGCAGGGCTGTCGACCGCGGCTCCCGTTGAGATAGGAGGCAGGGCTGTCGACCGCGGCTCCCGTTGAGATAGGAGGCAGGGCTGTCGACCATTAAGATAGGAGGCAGGGCTGTGGACCATTAAGATAGGAGGCAGGGCTGTCAACCATTAAGATAGGAGGCAGGGCTGTCGACCGCGGCTCCCGTTAAGATAGGAGGCAAGGCTGTCGACCGTTAAGATAGGAGGCAGGGCTGTCGACCATTAAGATAGGAGGCAGGGCTGTCGACCGCGGCTCCCGTTGAGATAGGAGGCAGGGATGTCGACTGTTAAGATAGGAGGCAGGGCTGTTGACCGTTAAGATAGGAGGCAGGGCTGTCGACCATTAAGATAGGAGGCAGGGCTGTCGACGGCGGCTCCCGTTAAGGTAGGACGCAGGGCTGTCGACTGCGGCTCCCGTTAAGATAGGAGGCAGGGCTGTCGACCGTTAAGATGGGAGGCAGGGCTGTCGACCGTTAAGATGGGAGGCAGGGCTGTCGACCGTTAAGATGGGAGGCAGGGCTGTCGACCGTTAAGATGGGAGGCAGGGCTGTCGACCGTTAAGATGGGAGGCAGGGCTGTCGACCATTAAGATGGGAGGCAGGGCTGTCGACCGTTAAGATAGGAGGCAGGGCTGTCGACCATTAAGATAGGAGGCAGGGCTGTCGACCGTTAAGATAGGAGGCTGGGCTGTCGACCATTAAGATAGGAGGCAGGGCTGTCGACCATTAAGATAGGAGGTAGGGCTGTCGACCATTAAGATGGGAGGCAGGGCTGTCGACCATTAAGATGGGAGGCAGGGCTGTCGACCATTAAGATGGGAGGCAGGGCTGTCGACCATTAAGATGGGAGGCAGGGCTGTCGACCATTAAGATGGGAGGCAGGGCTGTCGACCATTAAGATAGGAGGCAGGGCTGTCGACCGCGGCTCCCGTTGAGATAGGAGGCAGGGCTGTCGACCGCGGCTCCCGTTAAGATAGGAGGCAGGGCTGTCGACCGCGGCTCCCGTTAAGATATGACGCAGGGCTGTCGCCCATTAAGATAGGAGGCAGGGCTGTCGACCATTAAGATAGGAGGCAGGGCTGTCGACCGCGGCTCCCGTTAAGATAGGAGGCAGGGCTGTCGACCGCGGCTCCCGTTAAGATAGGAGGCAGCGCTGTCGACAATTAAGATAGGAGGCAGGGCTGTCGACCATTAAGATGGGAGGCAGGGCTGTCGACCATTAAGATGGGAGGCAGGGCTGTCGACCATTAAGATGGGAGGCAGGGCTGTCGACCATTAAGATGGGAGGCAGGGCTGTCGACCATTAAGATGGGAGGCAGGGCTGTCGACCATTAAGATGGGAGGCAGGGCTGTCGACCATTAAGATGGGAGGCAGGGCTGTCGACCATTAAGATAGGAGGCTGGGCTGTCGACCATTAAGATAGGAGGCTGGGCTGTCGACCATTAAGATAGGAGGCTGGGCTGTCGACCATTAAGATAGGAGGCAGGGCTGTCGACCATTAAGATGGGAGGCAGGGCTGTCGACCATTAAGATGGGAGGCAGGGCTGTCGACCATTAAGATGGGAGGCAGGGCTGTCGACCATTAAGATGGGAGGCAGGGCTGTCGACCATTAAGATGGGTGGCAGGGCTGTCGACCATTAAGATAGGAGGCTGGGCTGTCGACCATTAAGATAGGAGGCAGGGCTGTCGACGGCGGCTCCCGTTAAGATAGGAGGCAGGGCTGTCTACCGCGGCTCCCGTTAAGATAGGAGGCAGGGCTGTCGACCGCTAAGATAGGAGGCAGGGCTGTCGACCGCGGCTCCCGTTAAGATAGGAGGCAGGGCTGTCGACCATTAAGATAGGAGGCAGATCTGTCGACCATTAAGATAGGAGGCAGGGCTGTCGACCGCGGCTCCCGTTAAGATAGGAGGCAGGGCTGTCGACCGCGGCTCCCGTTAAGATAGGAGGTAGGGCTGTCGACCGTTAAGATAGGAGGCAGGGCTGTCGACCATTAAGATAGGAGGCAGGGCTGTCGACCATTAAGATAGGAGGCAGGGCTGTCGACCGCGGCTCCCGTTAAGATAGGAGGCAAGGCTGTCGACCGTTAAGATAGGAGGCAGGGCTGTCGACCGTTAAGATAGGAGGCAGGGCTGTCGACCGCGGCTCCCGTTAAGATAGGAGGCAGGGCTGTCGACCATTAAGATAGGAGGCAGGGCTGTCGACCGCGGCTCCCGTTGAGATAGGAGGCAGGGCTGTCGACCGCGGCTCCCGTTAAGATAGGAGGCAGGGCTGTCGACCGCGGCTCCCGTTCAGATAGGAGGCAGGGCTGTCGACCGCGGCTCCCGTTCAGATAGGAGGCAGGGCTGTCGACCGCGGCTCCCGTTAAGATAGGAGGCAGGGCTGTCAACCGCGGTTCCCGTTAAGATAGGAGGCAGGGCTGTCGACCGTTAAGATAGGAGGCAGGGCTGTCGACCATTAAGATAGGAGGCAGGGCTGTCGACGGTGGCTCCCGTTAAGATAGGAGGCAGGGCTGTCGACCGTTAAGATGGGAGGCAGGGCTGTCGACCATTAAGATAGGAGGCAGGGCTGTCGACCATTAAGATAGGAGGCAGGGTGGTCGACCATTAAGATAGGAGGCAGGGCTGTCGACCCCGGCTCCCGTTGAGATAGGAGGCAGGGCTGTCGACCGCGGCTCCCGTTAAGATAGGAGGCAGGGCTGTCGACCGCGGCTCCCGTTAAGATAGGAGGCAGGGCTGTCGACCGCGGCTCCCGTTAAGATAGGAGGCAGGGCTGTCGACCGTTAAGATGGGAGGCAGGGCTGTCGACCGTTAAGATGGGAGGCAGGGCTGTCGACCTTAAGATGGGAGGCAGGGCTGTCGACCATTAAGATAGGAGGCAGGGCTGTCGACCATTAAGATAGGAGGCAGGGCTGTCGACCATTGAGATAGGAGGCAGGGCTGTCGACCATTAAGATGGGAGGCAGGGCTGTCGACCATTAAGATGGGAGGCAGGGCTGTCGACCATTAAGATGGGAGGCAGGGCTGTCGACCATTAAGATGGGAGGCAGGGCTGTCGACCATTAAGATGGGAGGCAGGGCTGTCGACCATTAAGATGGGAGGCAGGGCTGTCGACCATTAAGATGGGAGGCAGGGCTGTCGACCATTAAGATGGGAGGCAGGGCTGTCGACCATTAAGATGGGAGGCAGGGCTGTCGACCATTAAGATGGGAGGCAGGGCTGTCGACCATTAAGATGGGTGGCTGGGCTGTCTACCATTAAGATATGAGGCTGGGCTGTCGACCATTAAGATGGGAGGCTGGGCTGTCGACCATTAAGATAGGAGGCTGGGCTGTCGACCATTAAGATAGGAGGCAGGGCTGTCGACCATTTAGATAGGAGGCAGGGCTGTCGACCATTAAGATAGGAGGCAGGGCTGTAGACCATTAAGATAGGAGGCAGGGCTGTCGACCATTAAGATAGGAGGCAGGGCTGTCGACCATTAAGATAGGAGGCAGGGCTACCGACCGTTAAGATAGGAGGCAGGGCTGTCTACCGCGGCTCCCGTTAAGATAGGAGGCAGGGCTGTCGACCGTTAAGATAGGAGGCAGGGCTGTCGACCATTAAGATAGGAGGCATGGCTGTCGACCGCGGCTCCCGTTAAGATAGGAGGCAGGGCTGTCGACCATTAAGATAGGAGGCAGGGCTGTCGACCATTAAGATAGGAGGCAGGGCTGTCGACCGCGGCTCCCGTTAAGATAAGAGGCAAGGCTGTCGACCGTTAAGATAGGAGGCAGGGCTGTCGACCGTTAAGATAGGAGGCAGGGCTATCGACCGCGGCTCCCGTTAAGATAGGAGGCAGGGCTGTCGACCATTAAGATAGGAGGCAGGGCTGTCGACCATTAAGATAGGAGGCAGGGCTGTCGACAGCGGCTCCCGTTAAGATAGGAGGCAAGGCTGTCGACCGTTAAGATAGGAGACAGGGCTGTCGACCGTTGAGATAGGAGGCAGGGCTGTCGACCGCTGCTCCCGTTAAGATAGGAGGCAGGGCTGTCGACCATTAAGATAGGAGGCTGGGCTGTCGACCATTAAGATAGTAGGCAGGGCTGTCGACCATTAAGATGGGAGGCAGGGCTGTCGACCATTAAGATGGGAGGCAGGGCTGTCGACCATTAAGATGGGAGGCAGGGCTGTCGACCATTAAGATGGGAGGCAGGGCTGTCGACCATTAAGATGGGAGGCAGGGCTGTCGACCATTAAGATGGGAGGCAGGGCTGTCGACCATTAAGATGGGAGGCAGGGCTGTCGACCATTAAGATGGGAGGCAGGGCTGTCGACCATTAAGATGGGAGGCAGGGCTGTCGACCATTAAGATGGGAGGCAGGGCTGTCGACCATTAAGATGGGAGGCAGGGCTGTCGACCATTAAGATGGGAGGCAGGGCTGTCGACCATTAAGATGGGTGGCAGGGCTGTCTACCATTAAGATAGGAGGCTGGGCTGTCGACCATTAAGATGGGAGGCTGGGCTGTCGACCATTAAGATAGGAGGCTGGGCTGTCGACCATTAAGATAGGAGGCAGGGCTGTCGACCATTTAGATAGGAGGCAGGGCTGTCGACCATTAAGATAGGAGGCAGGGCTGTCGACCATTAAGATAGGAGGCAGGGCTGTCGACCATTAAGATAGGAGGCAGGGCTGTCGACCATTAAGATAGGAGGCAGGGCTACCGACCGTTAAGATAGGAGGCAGGGCTGTCTACCGCGGCTCCCGTTAAGATAGGAGGCAGGGCTGTCGACCGTTAAGATAGGAGGCAGGGCTGTCGACCATTAAGATAGGAGGCATGGCTGTCGACCATTAAGATAGGAGGCATGGCTGTCGACCGCGGCTCCCGTTAAGATAGGAGGCAGGGCTGTCGACCATTAAGATAGGAGGCAGGGCTGTCGACCATTAAGATAGGAGGCTGGGCTGTCGACCATTAAGATAGGAGGCAGGGCTGTCTACCGCGGCTCCCGTTAAGATAGGAGGCAGGGCTGTCGACCGTTAAGATAGGAGGCAGGGCTGTCGACCATTAAGATAGGAGGCATGGCTGTCGACCGCGGCTCCCGTTAAGATAGGAGGCAGGGCTGTCGACCATTAAGATAGGAGGCAGGGCTGTCGACCATTAAGATAGGAGGCTGGGCTGTCGACCATTAAGATAGGAGGCAGGGCTGTCGACCATTTAGATAGGAGGCAGGGCTGTCGACCATTAAGATAGGAGGCAGGGCTGTAGACCATTAAGATAGGAGGCAGGGCTGTCGACCATTAAGATAGGAGGCAGGGCTGTCGACCATTAAGATAGGAGGCAGGGCTACCGACCGTTAAGATAGGAGGCAGGGCTGTCTACCGCGGCTCCCGTTAAGATAGGAGGCAGGGCTGTCGACCGTTAAGATAGGAGGCAGGGCTGTCGACCATTAAGATAGGAGGCAGGGCTGTAGACCATTAAGATAGGAGGCAGGGCTGTCGACCATTAAGATAGGAGGCAGGGCTGTCGACCATTAAGATAGGAGGCAGGGCTACCGACCGTTAAGATAGGAGGCAGGGCTGTCTACCGCGGCTCCCGTTAAGATAGGAGGCAGGGCTGTCGACCGTTAAGATAGGAGGCAGGGCTGTCGACCATTAAGATAGGAGGCATGGCTGTCGACCGCGGCTCCCGTTAAGATAGGAGGCAGGGCTGTCGACCATTAAGATAGGAGGCAGGGCTGTCGACCATTAAGATAGGAGGCAGGGCTGTCGACCGCGGCTCCCGTTAAGATAGGAGGCAAGGCTGTCGACCGTTAAGATAGGAGGCAGGGCTGTCGACCGTTAAGATAGGAGGCAGGGCTATCGACCGCGGCTCCCGTTAAGATAGGAGGCAGGGCTGTCGACCATTAAGATAGGAGGCAGGGCTGTCGACCATTAAGATAGGAGGCAGGGCTGTCGACAGCGGCTCCCGTTAAGATAGGAGGCAAGGCTGTCGACCGTTAAGATAGGAGACAGGGCTGTCGACCGTTGAGATAGGAGGCAGGGCTGTCGACCGCGGCTCCCGTTAAGATAGGAGGCAGGGCTGTCGACCGCGGCTCCCGTTCAGATAGGAGGCAGGGCTGTCGTCCGCGGCTCCCGTTCATATAGGAGGCAGGGCTGTCGACCGCGGCTCCCGTTAAGATAGGAGGCAGGGCTGTCGACCGCGGTTCCCGTTAAGATAGGAGGCAGGGCTGTCGACCGTTAAGATAGGAGGCAGGGCTGTTGACCGTTAAGATAGGAGGCAGGGCTGTCGACCATTAAGATAGGAGGCAGGGCTGTCGACGGCGGCTCCCGTTAAGATAGGAGGCAGGGCTGTCGACCGCGGCTCCCGTTAAGATAGGAGGCAGGGCTGTCGACCGTTAAGATGGGAGGCAGGGCTGTCGACCGTTAAGATAGGAGGCAGGGCTGTCGACCATTAAGATAGGAGGCAGGGCTGTCGACCATTAAGATAGGAGGCAGGGTGGTCGACCATTAAGATAGGAGGCAGGGCTGTCGACCTCGGCTCCCGTTGAGATAGGAGGCAGGGCTGTCGACCGCGGCTCCCGTTAAGATAGGAGGCAGGGCTGTCGACCGCGGCTCCCGTTAAGATAGGAGGCAGGGCTGTCGACCGCGGCTCCCGTTAAGATAGGAGGCAGGGCTGTCGACCGTTAAGATGGGAGGCAGGGCTGTCGACCGTTAAGATGGGAGGCAGGGCTGTCGACCTTAAGATGGGAGGCAGGGCTGTCGACCATTAAGATAGGAGGCAGGGCTGTCGACCATTGAGATAGGAGGCAGGGCTGTCGACCATTGAGATGGGAGGCAGGGCTGTCGACCATTAAGATGGGAGGCAGGGCTGTCGACCATTAAGATGGGAGGCAGGGCTGTCGACCATTAAGATGGGAGGCAGGGCTGTCGACCATTAAGATGGGAGGCAGGGCTGTCGACCATTAAGATGGGAGGCAGGGCTGTCGACCATTAAGATGGGAGGCAGGGCTGTCGACCATTAAGATGGGAGGCAGGGCTGTCGACCATTAAGATGGGAGGCAGGGCTGTCGACCATTAAGATGGGAGGCAGGGCTGTCGACCATTAAGATGGGAGGCAGGGCTGTCGACCATTAAGATGGGAGGCAGGGCTGTCGACCATTAAGATGGGAGGCAGGGCTGTCGACCATTAAGATGGGTGGCAGGGCTGTCGACCATTAAGATAGGAGGCTGGGCTGTCGACCATTAAGATAGGAGGCTGGGCTGTCGACCATTAAGATAGGAGGCAGGGCTGTCGACCATTTAGATAGGAGGCAGGGCTGTCAACCATTAAGATAGGAGGCAGGGCTGTCGACCATTAAGATAGGAGGCAGGGCTGTCGACCTCGGCACCCGTTGAGATAGGAGGCAGGGCTGTCGACCGCGGCTCCCGTTAAGATAGGAGGCAGGGCTGTCGACCGCAGCTCCCGTTAAGATAGGAGGCAGGGCTGTCGACCGTTAAGATGGGAGGCAGGGCTGTCGACCGTTAAGATGGGAGGCAGGGCTGTCGACCATTAAGATAGGAGGCAGGGTTGTCGACCATTAAGATAGGAGGCAGGGCTGTCGACCATTAAGATAGGAGGCAGGGCTGTCGACCATTAAGATAGGAGGCTGGGCTGTCGACCATTAAGATAGTAGGCAGGGCTGTCGACCATTAAGATGGGAGGCAGGGCTGTCGACCATTAAGATGGGAGGCAGGGCTGTCGACCATTAAGATGGGAGACTGGGCTGTCGACCATTAAGATAGGAGGCTGGGCTGTCGACCATTAAGATAGGAGGCAGGGCTGTCGACCATTTAGATAGGAGGCAGGGCTGTCGACCATTAAGATAGGAGGCAGGGCTGTCGACCATTAAGATAGGAGGCAGGGCTGTCGACCTCGGCTCCCGTTGAGATAGGAGGCAGGGCTGTCGACCGTGGCTCCCGTTAAGATAGGAGGCAGGGCTGTCGACCGCAGCTCCCGTTAAGATAGGAGGCAGGGCTGTCGACCGTTAAGATGGGAGGCAGGGCTGTCGACCGTTAAGAAAGGAGGCAGGGCTGTCGACCATTAAGATGGGAGGCAGGGCTGTCGACCATTAAGATAGGAGGCAGGGCTGTCGACCATTAAGATAGGAGGCAGGGCTGTCGACCATTAAGATAGGAGGCTGGGCTGTCGACCATTAAGATAGTAGGCAGGGCTGTCGACCATTAAGATGGGAGGCAGGGCTGTCGACCATTAAGATGGGAGGCAGGGCTGTCGACCATTAAGATGGGAGGCAGGGCTGTCGACCATTAAGATGGGAGGCAGGGCTGTCGACCATTAAGATGGGAGGCAGGGCTGTCGACCATTAAGATGGGAGGCAGGGCTGTCGACCATTAAGATGGGAGGCAGGGCTGTCGACCATTAAGATGGGAGGCAGGGCTGTCGACCATTAAGATGGGAGGCAGGGCTGTCGACCATTAAGATGGGAGGCAGGGCTGTCGACCATTAAGATGGGAGGCAGGGCTGTCGACCATTAAGATGGGTGGCAGGGCTGTCTACCATTAAGATAGGAGGCTGGGCTGTCGACCATTAAGATGGGAGGCTGGGCTGTCGACCATTAAGATAGGAGGCTGGGCTGTCGACCATTAAGATAGGAGGCAGGGCTGTCGACCATTTAGATAGGAGGCAGGGCTGTCGACCATTAAGATAGGAGGCAGGGCTGTAGACCATTAAGATAGGAGGCAGGGCTGTCGACCATTAAGATAGGAGGCAGGGCTGTCGACCATTAAGATAGGAGGCAGGGCTACCGACCGTTAAGATAGGAGGCAGGGCTGTCTACCGCGGCTCCCGTTAAGATAGGAGGCAGGGCTGTCGACCGTTAAGATAGGAGGCAGGGCTGTCGACCATTAAGATAGGAGGCATGGCTGTCGACCGCGGCTCCCGTTAAGATAGGAGGCAGGGCTGTCGACCATTAAGATAGGAGGCAGGGCTGTCGACCATTAAGATAGGAGGCAGGGCTGTCGACCGCGGCTCCCGTTAAGATAGGAGGCAAGGCTGTCGACCGTTAAGATAGGAGGCAGGGCTGTCGACCGTTAAGATAGGAGGCAGGGCTATCGACCGCGGCTCCCGTTAAGATAGGAGGCAGGGCTGTCGACCATTAAGATAGGAGGCAGGGCTGTCGACCATTAAGATAGGAGGCAGGGCTGTCGACAGCGGCTCCCGTTAAGATAGGAGGCAAGGCTGTCGACCGTTAAGATAGGAGACAGGGCTGTCGACCGTTGAGATAGGAGGCAGGGCTGTCGACCGCGGCTCCCGTTAAGATAGGAGGCAGGGCTGTCGACCGCGGCTCCCGTTCAGATAGGAGGCAGGGCTGTCGACCGCGGTTCCCGTTAAGATAGGAGGCATGGCTGTCGACCGTTAAGATAGGAGGCAGGGCTGTTGACCGTTAAGATAGGAGGCAGGGCTGTCGACCATTAAGATAGGAGGCAGGGCTGTCGATGGCGGCTCCCGTTAAGATAGGAGGCAGGGCTGTCGACCGCGGCTCCCGTTAAGATAGGAGGCAGGGCTGTCGACCGTTAAGATGGGAGGCAGGGCTGTCGACCGTTAAGATAGGAGGCAGGGCTGTCGACCATTAAGATAGGAGGCAGGGCTGTCGACCATTAAGATAGGAGGCAGGGTGGTCGACCATTAAGATAGGAGGCAGGGCTGTCGACCTCGGCTCCCGTTGAGATAGGAGGCAGGGCTGTCGACCGCGGCTCCCGTTAAGATAGGAGGCAGGGCTGTCGACCGCGGCTCCCGTTAAGATAGGAGGCAGGGCTGTCGACCGCGGCTCCCGTTAAGATAGGAGGCAGGGCTGTCGACCGTTAAGATGGGAGGCAGGGCTGTCGACCGTTAAGATGGGAGGCAGGGCTGTCGACCTTAAGATGGGAGGCAGGGCTGTCGACCATTAAGATAGGAGACAGGGCTGTCGACCATTGAGATAGGAGGCAGGGCTGTCGACCATTGAGATAGGAGGCAGGGCTGTCGACCATTAAGATGGGAGGCAGGGCTGTCGACCATTAAGATGGGAGGCAGGGCTGTCGACCATTAAGATGGGAGGCAGGGCTGTCGACCATTAAGATGGGAGGCAGGGCTGTCGACCATTAAGATGGGAGGCAGGGCTGTCGACCATTAAGATGGGAGGCAGGGCTGTCGACCATTAAGATGGGAGGCAGGGCTGTCGACCATTAAGATGGGAGGCAGGGCTGTCGACCGTTAAGATGGGAGGCAGGGCTGTTGACCGTTAAGAAAGGAGGCAGGGCTGTCGACCATTAAGATGGGAGGCAGGGCTGTCGACCATTAAGATAGGAGGCAGGGCTGTCGACCATTAAGATAGGAGGCAGGGCTGTCGACCATTAAGATAGGAGGCTGGGCTGTCGACCATTAACATAGTAGGCAGGGCTGTCGACCATTAAGATGGGAGGCAGGGCTGTCGACCATTAAGATGGGAGGCAGGGCTGTCGACCATTAAGATGGGAGGCTGGGCTGTCGACCATTAAGATAGGAGGCTGGGCTGTCGACCATTAAGATAGGAGGCTGGGCTGTCGACCATTTAGATAGGAGGCAGGGCTGTCGACCATTAAGATAGGAGGCAGGGCTGTCGACCATTAAGATAGGAGGCAGGGCTGTCGACCTCGGCTCCCGTTGAGATAGGAGGCAGGGCTGTCGACCGCGGCTCCCGTTAAGATAGGAGGCAGGGCTGTCGACCGCAGCTCCCGTTAAGATAGGAGGCAGGGCTGTCGACCGTTAAGATGGGAGGCAGGGCTGTCGACCGTTAAGAAAGGAGGCAGGGCTGTCGACCATTAAGATGGGAGGCAGGGCTGTCGACCATTAAGATAGGAGGCAGGGCTGTCGACCATTAAGATAGGAGGCAGGGCTGTCGACCATTAAGATAGGAGGCTGGGCTGTCGACCATTAAGATAGTAGGCAGGGCTGTCGACCATTAAGATGGGAGGCAGGGCTGTCGACCATTAAGATGGGAGGCAGGGCTGTCGACCATTAAGATGGGAGGCAGGGCTGTCGACCATTAAGATGGGAGGCAGGGCTGTCGACCATTAAGATGGGAGGCAGGGCTGTCGACCATTAAGATGGGAGGCAGGGCTGTCGACCATTAAGATGGGAGGCAGGGCTGTCGACCATTAAGATGGGAGGCAGGGCTGTCGACCATTAAGATGGGAGGCAGGGCTGTCGACCATTAAGATGGGAGGCAGGGCTGTCGACCATTAAGATGGGAGGCAGGGCTGTCGACCATTAAGATGGGAGGCAGGGCTGTCGACCATTAAGATGGGAGGCAGGGCTGTCGACCATTAAGATGGGTGGCAGGGCTGTCGACCATTAAGATGGGAGGCTGGGCTGTCGACCATTAAGATGGGAGGCTGGGCTGTCGACCATTAAGATAGGAGGCTGGGCTGTCGACCATTAAGATAGGAGGCAGGGCTGTCGACCATTTAGATAGGAGGCAGGGCTGTCGACCATTAAGATAGGAGGCAGGGCTGTCGACCATTAAGATAGGAGGCAGGGCTGTCGACCATTAAGATAGGAGGCAGGGCTACCGACCGTTAAGATAGGAGGCAGGGCTGTCTACCGCGACTCCCGTTAAGATAGGAGGCAGGGCTGTCGACCGTTAAGATAGGAGGCAGGGCTGTCGACCATTAAGATAGGAGGCAGGGCTGTCGACCGCGGCTCCCGTTAAGATAGGAGGCAGGGCTGTCGACCGCGGCTCCCGTTCAGATAGGAGGCAGGGCTGTCGACCGTTAAGATAGGAGGCAGGGCTGTCGACCATTAAGATAGGAGGCAGGGCTGTCGACCATTAAGATAGGAGGCAGGGCTGTCGACCGCGGCTCCCGTTAAGATAGGAGGCAAGGCTGTCGACCGTTAAGATAGGAGGCAGGGCTGTCGACCGTTAAGATAGGAGGCAGGGCTGTCGACCGCGGCTCCCGTTAAGATAGGAGGCAGGGCTGTCGACCATTAAGATAGGAGGCAGGGCTGTCGACCATTAAGATAGGAGGCAGGGCTGTCGACAGCGGCTCCCGTTAAGATAGGAGGCAAGGCTGTCGACCGTTAAGATAGGAGACAGGGCTGTCGACCGTTGAGATAGGAGGCAGGGCTGTCGACCGCGGCTCCCGTTAAGATAGGAGGCAGGGCTGTCGACCGCGGCTCCCGTTCAGATAGGAGGCAGGGCTGTCGACCGCGGCTCCCGTTAAGATAGGAGGCAGGGCTGTCGACCGCGGTTCCCGTTAAGATAGGAGGCAGGGCTGTCGACCGTTAAGATAGGAGGCAGGGCTGTTGACCGTTAAGATAGGAGGCAGGGCTGTCGACCATTAAGATAGGAGGCAGGGCTGTCGACGGCGGCTCCCGTTAAGATAGGAGGCAGGGCTGTCGACCGCGGCTCCCGTTAAGATAGGAGGCAGGGCTGTCGACCGTTAAGATGGGAGGCAGGGCTGTCGACCGTTAAGATAGGAGGCTGGGCTGTCGACCATTAAGATAGGAGGCAGGGCTGTCGACCATTAAGATAGGAGGCAGGGCTGTCGACCATTAAGATGGGAGGCAGGGCTGTCGACCATTAAGATGGGAGGCAGGGCTGTCGACCATTAAGATGGGAGGCAGGGCTGTCGACCGTTAAGATAGGAGGCAGGGCTGTCGACCGTTAAGATAGGAGGCAGGGCTGTCGACCATTAAGATAGGAGGCAGGGCTGTCGACCTCGGCTCCCGTTGAGATAGGAGGCAGGGCTGTCGACCGCGGCTCCCGTTAAGATAGGAGGCAGGGCTGTCGACCGCAGCTCCCGTTAAGATAGGAGGCAGGGCTGTCGACCGTTAAGATGGGAGGCAGGGCTGTTGACCGTTAAGAAAGGAGGCAGGGCTGTCGACCATTAAGATGGGAGGCAGGGCTGTCGACCATTAAGATAGGAGGCAGGGCTGTCGACCATTAAGATAGGAGGCAGGGCTGTCGACCATTAAGATAGGAGGCTGGGCTGTCGACCATTAAGATAGTAGGCAGGGCTGTCGACCATTAAGATGGGAGGCAGGGCTGTCGACCATTAAGATGGGAGGCAGGGCTGTCGACCATTAAGATGGGAGGCTGGGCTGTCGACCATTAAGATGGGAGGCTGGGCTGTCGACCATTAAGATAGGAGGCTGGGCTGTCGACCATTAAGATAGGAGGCTGGGCTGTCGACCATTTAGATAGGAGGCAGGGCTGTCGACCATTAAGATAGGAGGCAGGGCTGTCGACCATTAAGATAGGAGGCAGGGCTGTCGACCTCGGCTCCCGTTGAGATAGGAGGCAGGGCTGTCGACCGCGGCTCCCGTTAAGATAGGAGGCAGGGCTGTCGACCGCAGCTCCCGTTAAGATAGGAGGCAGGGCTGTCGACCGTTAAGATGGGAGGCAGGGCTGTCGACCGTTAAGAAAGGAGGCAGGGCTGTCGACCATTAAGATGGGAGGCAGGGCTGTCGACCATTAAGATAGGAGGCAGGGCTGTCGACCATTAAGATAGGAGGCAGGGCTGTCGACCATTAAGATAGGAGGCTGGGCTGTCGACCATTAAGATAGTAGGCAGGGCTGTCGACCATTAAGATGGGAGGCAGGGCTGTCGACCATTAAGATGGGAGGCAGGGCTGTCGACCATTAAGATGGGAGGCAGGGCTGTCGACCATTAAGATGGGAGGCAGGGCTGTCGACCATTAAGATGGGAGGCAGGGCTGTCGACCATTAAGATGGGAGGCAGGGCTGTCGACCATTAAGATGGGAGGCAGGGCTGTCGACCATTAAGATGGGAGGCAGGGCTGTCGACCATTAAGATGGGAGGCAGGGCTGTCGACCATTAAGATGGGAGGCAGGGCTGTCGACCATTAAGATGGGAGGCAGGGCTGTCGACCATTAAGATGGGAGGCAGGGCTGTCGACCATTAAGATGGGTGGCAGGGCTGTCGACCATTAAGATGGGAGGCTGGGCTGTCGACCATTAAGATGGGAGGCTGGGCTGTCGACCATTAAGATAGGAGGCTGGGCTGTCGACCATTAAGATAGGAGGCAGGGCTGTCGACCATTTAGATAGGAGGCAGGGCTGTCGACCATTAAGATAGGAGGCAGGGCTGTCGACCATTAAGATAGGAGGCAGGGCTGTCGACCATTAAGATAGGAGGCAGGGCTACCGACCGTTAAGATAGGAGGCAGGGCTGTCTACCGCGACTCCCGTTAAGATAGGAGGCAGGGCTGTCGACCGTTAAGATAGGAGGCAGGGCTGTCGACCATTAAGATAGGAGGCAGGGCTGTCGACCGCGGCTCCCGTTAAGATAGGAGGCAGGGCTGTCGACCGCGGCTCCCGTTCAGATAGGAGGCAGGGCTGTCGACCGTTAAGATAGGAGGCAGGGCTGTCGACCATTAAGATAGGAGGCAGGGCTGTCGACCGCGGCTCCCGTTAAGATAGGAGGCAGGGCTGTCGACCGCGGCTCCCGTTCAGATAGGAGGCAGGGCTGTCGACCGTTAAGATAGGAGGCAGGGCTGTCGACCATTAAGATAGGAGGCAGGGCTGTCGACCATTAAGATAGGAGGCAGGGCTGTCGACCGCGGCTCCCGTTAAGATAGGAGGCAAGGCTGTCGACCGTTAAGATAGGATGCAGGGCTGTCGACCGCGGCTCCCGTTAAGATAGGAGGCAGGGCTGTCGACCATTAAGATAGGAGGCAGGGCTGTCGACCATTAAGATAGGAGGCAGGGCTGTCGACAGCGGCTCCCGTTAAGATAGGAGGCAAGGCTGTCGACCGTTAAGATAGGAGACAGGGCTGTCGACCGTTGAGATAGGAGGCAGGGCTGTCGACCGCGGCTCCCGTTAAGATAGGAGGCAGGGCTGTCGACCGCGGCTCCCGTTCAGATAGGAGGCAGGGCTGTCGACCGCGGCTCCCGTTAAGATAGGAGGCAGGGCTGTCGACCGCGGTTCCCGTTAAGATAGGAGGCAGGGCTGTCGACCGTTAAGATAGGAGGCAGGGCTGTTGACCGTTAAGATAGGAGGCAGGGCTGTCGACCATTAAGATAGGAGGCAGGGCTGTCGACGGCGGCTCCCGTTAAGATAGGAGGCAGGGCTGTCGACCGCGGCTCCCGTTAAGATAGGAGGCAGGGCTGTCGACCGTTAAGATGGGAGGCAGGGCTGTCGACCGTTAAGATAGGAGGCTGGGCTGTCGACCATTAAGATAGGAGGCAGGGCTGTCGACCATTAAGATAGGAGGCAGGGCTGTCGACCATTAAGATGGGAGGCAGGGCTGTCGACCATTAAGATGGGAGGCAGGGCTGTCGACCATTAAGATGGGAGGCAGGGCTGTCGACCATTAAGATGGGAGGCAGGGCTGTCGACCATTAAGATGGGAGGCAGGGCTGTCGACCATTAAGATGGGAGGCAGGGCTGTCGACCATTAAGATGGGAGGCAGGGCTGTCGACCATTAAGATGGGTGGCAGGGCTGTCGACCATTAAGATGGGAGGCTGGGCTGTCGACCATTAAGATGGGAGGCTGGGCTGTCGACCATTAAGATTGGAGAATGGGCTGTCGACCATTAAGATAGGAGGCAGGGCTGTCGACCATTAAGATAGGAGGCAGGGCTGTCGACCATTAAGATAGGAGGCAGGGCTGTCGACCTCGGCTCCCGTTGAGATAGGAGGCAGGGCTGTCGACCGCGGCTCCCGTTAAGATAGGAGGCAGGGCTGTCGACCGTTAAGATGGGAGGCAGGGCTGTCGACCGTTAAGATGGGAGGCAGGGCTGTCCACCGTTAAGATGGGAGGCAGGGCTGTCGACCATTAAGATGGGAGGAAGGGCTGTCGACCATTAAGATGGGTGGCAGGGCTGTCGACCATTAAGATGGGAGGCTGGGCTGTCGACCATTAAGATGGGAGGCTGGGCTGTCGACCATTAAGATTGGAGAATGGGCTGTCGACCATTAAGATAGGAGGCAGGGCTGTCGACCATTAAGATAGGAGGCAGGGCTGTCGACCATTAAGATAGGAGGCAGGGCTGTCGACCTCGGCTCCCGTTGAGATAGGAGGCAGGGCTGTCGACCGCGGCTCCCGTTAAGATAGGAGGCAGGGCTGTCGACCGTTAAGATGGGAGGCAGGGCTGTCGACCGTTAAGATGGGAGGCAGGGCTGTCGACCGTTAAGATGGGAGGCAGGGCTGTCGACCGTTAAGATGGGAGGCAGGGCTGTCCACCGTTAAGATGGGAGGCAGGGCTGTCGACCGTTAAGATGGGAGGCAGGGCTGTCGACCGTTAAGATGGGAGGCAGGGCTGTCGACCGTTAAGATGGGAGGCAGGGCTGTCGACCGTTAAGATGGGAGGCAGGGCTGTCGACCGTTAAGATAGGAGGCAGGGCTGTCGACCATTAAGATAGGAGGCAGGGCTGTCGACCATTAAGATAGGAGGCTGGGCTGTCGACCATTAAGATAGGAGGCAGGGCTGTCGACCATTAAGATAGGAGGCAGGGCTGTCGACCATTAAGATGGGAGGCAGGGCTGTCGACCATTAAGATGGGAGGCAGGGCTGTCGACCATTAAGATGGGAGGCAGGGCCGTCGACCATTAAGATGGGAGGCAGGGCTGTCGACCATTAAGATGGGAGATAGGGCTGTCGACCATTAAGATGGGAGGCAGGGCTGTCGACCATTAAGATGGGAGGCAGGGCTGTCGACCATTAAGATGGGAGGCAGGGCTGTCGACCATTAAGATGGGAGGCAGGGCTGTCGACCATTAAGATGGGAGGCAGGGCTGTCGACCATGAAGATGGGTGGCAGGGCTGTCGACCATTAAGATGGGAGGCTGGGCTGTCGACCATTAAGATGGGAGGCTGGGCTGTCGACCATTAAGATTGGAGAATGGGCTGTCGACCATTAAGATAGGAGGCAGGGCTGTCGACCATTAAGATAGGAGGCAGGGCTGTCGACCATTAAGATAGGAGGCAGGGCTGTCGACCTCGGCTCCCGTTGAGATAGGAGGCAGGGCTGTCGACCGCGGCTCCCGTTAAGATAGGAGGCAGGGCTGTCGACCGTTAAGATGGGAGGCAGGGCTGTCGACCGTTAAGATGGGAGGCAGGGCTGTCGACCGTTAAGATGGGAGGCAGGGCTGTCCACCGTTAAGATGGGAGGCAGGGCTGTCGACCGTTAAGATGGGAGGCAGGGCTGTCGACCATTAAGATAGGAGGCAGGGCTGTCGACCATTAAGATGGGAGGCAGGGCTGTCGACCATTAAGATGGGAGGCAGGGCTGTCGACCATTAAGATGGGAGGCAGGGCCGTCGACCATTAAGATGGGAGGCAGGGCTGTCGACCATTAAGATGGGAGATAGGGCTGTCGACCATTAAGATGGGAGGCAGGGCTGTCGACCATTAAGATGGGTGGCAGGGCTGTCGACCATTAAGATAGGAGGCTGGGCTGTCGACCATTAAGATGGGAGGCTGGGCTGTCGACCATTAAGATAGGAGAATTGGCTGTCGACCATTAAGATAGGAGGCAGGGCTGTCGACCATTAAGATAGGAGGCAGGGCTGTCGACCATTAAGATAGGAGGCAGGGCTGTCGACCATTAAGATAGGAGGCAGGGCTGTCGACCATTAAGATAGGAGGCAGGGCTGTCGACCTCGGCTCCCGTTCAGATAGGAGGCAGGGCTGTCGACCGCGGCTCCCGTTCAGATAGGAGGCAGGGCTGTCGACCGCGGCTCCCGTTCAGAGAGGAGGCAGGGCTGTCGACCGCGGCTCCCGTTAAGAAAGGAGGCAGGGCTGTCGACCGCGGTTCCCGTTAAGATAGGAGGCAGGGCTGTCGACCGCGGCTCCCGTTAAGATAGGAGGCAGGGCTGTCGACCATTAAGATAGGAGGCAGGGCTGTCGACCATTAAGATAGGAGGCAGGGCTGTCGACCATTAAGATGGGAGGCAGGGCTGTCGACCATTAAGATGGGAGGCAGGGCTGTCGACCATTAAGATGGGAGGCAGGGCTGTCGACCATTAAGATGGGAGGCAGGGCTGTCGACCATTAAGATGGGAGGCAGGGCTGTCGACCATTAAGATGGGAGGCAGGGCTGTCGACCATTAAGATGGGAGGCAGGGCTGTCGACCATTAAGATGGGAGGCAGGGCTGTCGACCATTAAGATGGGAGGCAGGGCTGTCGACCATTAAGATGGGTGGCAGGGCTGTCGACCATTAAGATGGGAGGCTGGGCTTTCGACCATTAAGATAGGAGAATGGGCTGTCGACCATTAAGATAGGAGGCAGGGCTGTCGACCATTAAGATAGGAGGCAGGGCTGTCGACCATTAAGATAGGAGGCAGGGCTGTCGACCGCGGCTCCCGTTAAGATAGGAGGCAGGGCTGTCGACCGCGGCTCCCGTTAAGATAGGAGGTAGGGCTGTCGACCGTTAAGATAGGAGGCAGGGCTGTCGACCATTAAGATAGGAGGCAGGGCTGTCGACCATTAAGATAGGAGGCAGGGCTGTCGACCACGGCTCCCGTTAAGATAGGAGGCAAGGCTGTCGACCGTTAAGATAGGAGGCAGGGCTGTCGACCGTTAAGATATGAGGCAGGGCTGTCGACCGCGGCTCCCGTTAAGATAGGAGGCAGGGCTGTCGACCATTAAGATAGGAGGCAGGGCTGTCGACCATTAAGATAGGAGGCAGGGCTGTCGACCGCGGCTCCCGTTGAGATAGGAGGCAGGGCTGTCGACCGCGGCTCCCGTTAAGATAGGAGGCAGGGCTGTCGACCGCGGCTCCCGTTCAGATAGGAGGCAGGGCTGTCGACCGCGGCTCCCGTTCAGATAGGAGGCAGGGCTGTCGACCGCGGCTCCCGTTAAGATAGCAGGCAGGGCTGTCGACCGCGGTTCCCGTTAAGATAGGAGGCAGGGCTGTCGACCGTTAAGATAGGAGGCAGGGCTGTTGACCGTTAAGATAGAAGGCAGGGCTGTCGACCGCGGCTCCCGTTGAGATGGGAGGCAGGGCTGTCGACCGCGGCTCCCGTTAAGATAGGAGGCAGGGCTGTCGACCGCGGCTCCCGTTCAGATAGGAGGCAGGGCTATCGACCTCGGCTCCCGTTGAGATAGGAGGCAGGGCTGTCGACCGCGGCTCCCGTTCAGATAGGAGGCAGGGCTGTCGACCGCGGCTCCCGTTCAGATAGGAGGCAGGGCTGTCGACCGCGGCTCCCGTTAAGATAGGAGGCAGGGCTGTCGACCGCGGTTCCCGTTAAGATAGGAGGCAGGGCTGTCGACCGCGGCTCCCGTTTAGATAGGAGGCAGGGCTGTCGACCGAGGCTCCCTTTAAGATAGGAGGCAGGGCTGTCGACGGCGGCTCCCGTTAAGATAGGAGGCAGGGCTGTCTACCGCGGCTCCCGTTAAGATAGGAGGCAGGGCTGTCGACCGTTAAGATAGGAGGCAGGGCTGTCGACCGCGGTTCCCGTTAAGATAGGAGGCAGGGCTGTCGACCGTTAAGATAGGAGGCAGGGCTGTTGACCATTAAGATAGGAGGCAGGGCTGTCGACGGCGGCTCCCGTTAAGATAGGAGGCAGGGCTGTCGACCATTAAGATAGGAGGCAGGGCTGTCGACCATTAAGATAGGAGGCAGGGCTGTCGACCGCGACTCCCGTTCAGATAGGAGGCAGGGCTGTCGACCGCGACTCCCGTTAAGATAGGAGGCAGGGCTGTCGACCGTTAAGATAGGAGGCAGGGCTGTCGACCGTTAAGATAGGAGGCAGGGCTGTCGACCGCGGCTCCCGTTAAGATAGGAGGCAAGGCTGTCGACCGTTAAGATAGGAGGCAGGGCTGTCGACCGCGGCTCCCGTTAAGATAGGAGGCAGGTCTGTCGACCATTAAGATAGGAGGCAGGGCTGTCGACCATTAAGATAGGAGGCAGGGCTGTCGACCGCGGCTCCCGTTGAGATAGGAGGCAGGGCTGTCGACCGCGGCTCCCGTTAAGATAGGAGGTAGGGCTGTCGACCGCGGCTCCCGTTCAGATAGGAGGCAGGGCTGTTGACCGCGGCTCCCGTTCAGATAGGAGGCAGGGCTGTCGACCGCGGCTCCCGTTAAGATAGGAGGCAGGGCTGTCGACCGTTAAGATAGGAGGCAGGGCTGTTGACCGTTAAGATAGGAGGCAGGGCTGTCGACCGCGGCTCCCGTGGAGGCAGGGCTGTCGACCATTAAGATAGGAGGCAGGGCTGTCGACTGTGGCTCCCGTTGAGATGGGAGGCAGGGCTGTCGACCTCGGCTCCCGTTGAGATAGGAGGCAGGGCTGTCGACCGCGGCTCCCGTTCAGATAGGAGGCAGGGCTGTCGACCGCGGCTCCCGTTAAGAAAGGAGGCAGGGCTGTCGACCGCGGTTCCCGTTAAGATAGGAGGCAGGGCTGTCGACCGCGGCTCCCGTTAAGATAGTAGGCAGGGCTGTCGACCGCGGCTCCCGTTCAGATAGGAGGCAGGGCTGTCGACCTCGGCTCCCGTTGAGATAGGAGGCAGGGCTGTCGACCGCGGCTCCCGTTCAGATAAGAGGCAGGGCTGTCGACCGCGGCTCCCGTTCAGATAGGAGGCAGGGCTGTCGACCGCGGCTCCCGTTCAGATAGGAGGCAGGGCTGTCGACCGTGGTTCCCGTTAAGATAGGAGGCAGGGCTGTCGACCTCGGCTCCCGTTTAGATAGGAGGCAGGGCTGTCGACCGCGGCTCCCGTTCAGATAGGAGGCAGGGCTGTCGACCGCGGCTCCCGTTCAGATAGGAGGCAGGGCTGTCTTCCGCGGCTCCCGTTAAGATAGGAGGCAGGGCTGTCGACCGCGGTTCCCGTTAAGATAGGAGGCAGGGCTGTCGACCGCGGCTCCCGTTAAGATAGGAGGCAGGGCTGTCGACCGAGGCTCCCGTTAAGATAGGAGGCAGGGCTGTCGACCATTAAGATAGGAGGCAGGGCTGTCGACGGCGGCTCCCGTTAAGATAGGAGGCAGGGCTGTCTACCGCGGCTCCCGTTAAGATAGGAGTCAGGGCTGTCGACCGTTAAGATAGGAGGCAGGGCTGTCGACCGCGGCTCCCGTTAAGATAGGAGGCAGGGCTGTCGACCATTAAGATAGGAGGCAGGGCTGTCAACCATTAAGATAGGAGGCAGGGCTGTCGACCGCGGCTCCCGTTGAGATAGGAGGCAGGGCTGTCGACCGCGGCTCCCGTTGAGATAGGAGGCAGGGCTGTCGACCATTAAGATAGGAGGCAGGGCTGTGGACCATTAAGATAGGAGGCAGGGCAGTCAACCATTAAGATAGGAGGCAGGGCTGTCGACCGCGGCTCCCGTTAAGATAGGAGGCAAGGCTGTCGACCGTTAAGATAGGAGGCAGGGCTGTCGACCATTGAGATAGGAGGCAGGGCTGTCGACCGCGGCTCCCGTTGAGATAGGAGGCAGGGCTGTCGACCGTTAAGATAGGAGGCAGGGCTGTTGACCGTTAAGATAGGAGGCAGGGCTGTCGACCATTAAGATAGGAGGCAGGGCTGTCGACGGCGGCTCCCGTTAAGATGGGAGGCAGGGCTGTCGACCATTAAGATGGGTGGCAGGGCTGTCGACCATTAAGATGGGAGGCTGGGCTGTCGACCATTAAGATAGGAGAATGGGCTGTCGACCATTAAGATAGGAGGCAGGGCTGTCGACCATTAAGATAGGAGGCAGGGCTGTCGACCATTAAGATAGGAGGCAGGGCTGTCGACCGCGGCTCCCGTTAAGATAGGAGGCAGGGCTGTCGACCGCGGCTCCCGTTAAGATAGGAGGTAGGGCTGTCGACCGTTAAGATAGGAGGCAGGGCTGTCGACCATTAAGATAGGAGGCAGGGCTGTCGACCATTAAGATAGGAGGCAGGGCTGTCGACCGCGGCTCCCGTTAAGATAGGAGGCAAGGCTGTCGACCGTTAAGATAGGAGGCAGGGCTGTCGACCGTTAAGATATGAGGCAGGGCTGTCGACCGCGGCTCCCGTTAAGATAGGAGGCAGGGCTGTCGACCATTAAGATAGGAGGCAGGGCTGTCGACCATTAAGATAGGAGGCAGGGCTGTCGACCGCGGCTCCCGTTAAGATAGGAGGCAAGGCTGTCGACCGTTAAGATAGGAGGCAGGGCTGTCGACCGTTAAGATATGAGACAGGGCTGTCGACCGCGGCTCCCGTTAAGATAGGAGGCAGGGCTGTCGACCATTAAGATAGGAGGCAGGGCTGTCGACCATTAAGATAGGAGGCAGGGCTGTCGACCGCGGCTCCCGTTGAGATAGGAGGCAGGGCTGTCGACCGCGGCTCCCGTTAAGATAGGAGGCAGGGCTGTCGACCGCGGCTCCCGTTCAGATAGGAGGCAGGGCTGTCGACCGCGGCTCCCGTTCAGATAGGAGGCAGGGCTGTCGACCGCGGCTCCCGTTATGATAGCAGGCAGGGCTGTCGACCGCCGTTCCCGTTAAGATAGGAGGCAGGGCTGTCGACCGTTAAGATAGGAGGCAGGGCTGTTGACCGTTAAGATAGGAGGCAGGGCTGTCGACCGCGGCTCCCGTTGAGATGGGAGGCAGGGCTGTCGACCGCGGCTCCCATTAAGATAGGAGGCAGGGCTGTCGACCACGGCTCCCGTTCAGATAGGAGGCAGGGCTGTCGACCGCGGCTCCCGTTCAGATAGGAGGCAGGGCTATCGACCTCGGCTCCCGTTCAGATAGGAGGCAGGGCTGTCGACCGCGGCTCCCGTTAAGATAGGAGGCAGGGCTGTCGACCGCGGCTCCCGTTATGATAGCAGGCAGGGCTGTCGACCGCCGTTCCCGTTAAGATAGGAGGCAGGGCTGTCGACCGTTAAGATAGGAGGCAGGGCTGTTGACCGTTAAGATAGGAGGCAGGGCTGTCGACCGCGGCTCCCGTTAAGATAGGAGGCAGGGCTGTCGACCGCGGTTCCCGTTAAGATAGGAGGCAGGGCTGTCGACCGCGGCTCCCGTTTAGATAGGAGGCAGGGCTGTCGACCGAGGCTCCCGTTAAGATAGGAGGCAGGGCTGTCGACGGCGGCTCCCGTTAAGATAGGAGGCAGGGCTGTCTACCGCGGCTCCCGTTAAGATAGGAGGCAGGGCTGTCGACCGTTAAGATAGGAGGCAGGGCTGTCGACCGCGGTTCCCGTTAAGATAGGAGGCAGGGCTGTCGACCGTTAAGATAGGAGGCAGGGCTGTTGACCATTAAGATAGGAGGCAGAGCTGTCGACGGCGGCTCCCGTTAAGATAGGAGGCAGGGCTGTCGACCATTAAGATAGGAGGCAGGGCTGTCGACCATTAAGATAGGAGGCAGGGCTGTCGACCGTGACTCCCGTTCAGATAGGAGGCAGGGCTGTCGACCGCGACTCCCGTTAAGATAGGAGGCAGGGCTGTCGACCGTTAAGATAGGAGGCAGGGCTGTCGACCGTTAAGATAGGAGGCAGGGCTGTCGACCGCGGCTCCCGTTAAGATAGGAGGCAAGGCTGTCGACCGTTAAGATAGGAGGCAGGGCTGTCGACCGCGGCTCCCGTTAAGATAGGAGGCAGGTCTGTCGACCATTAAGATATGAGGCAGGGCTGTCGACCATTAAGATAGGAGGCAGGGCTGTCGACCGCGGCTCCCGTTGAGATAGGAGGCAGGGCTGTCGACCGCGGCTCCCGTTAAGATAGGAGGTAGGGCTGTCGACCGCGGCTCCCGTTCAGATAGGAGGCAGGGCTGTTGACCGCGGCTCCCGTTCAGATAGGAGGCAGGGCTGTCGACCGCGGCTCCCGTTAAGATAGGAGGCAGGGCTGTCGACCGTTAAGATAGGAGGCAGGGCTGTTGACCGTTAAGATAGGAGGCAGGGCTGTCGACCGCGGCTCCCGTGGAGGCAGGGCTGTCGACCATTAAGATAGGAGGCAGGGCTGTCGACCATTAAGATAGGAGGCAGGGCTGTCGACTGTGGCTCCCGTTGAGATGGGAGGCAGGGCTGTCGACCTCGGCTCCCGTTGAGATAGGAGGCAGGGCTGTCGACCGCGGCTCCCGTTCAGATAGGAGGCAGGGCTGTCGACCGCGGCTCCCGTTAAGAAAGGAGGCAGGGCTGTCGACCGCGGTTCCCGTTAAGATAGGAGGCAGGGCTGTCGACCGCGGTTCCCGTTAAGATAGGAGGCAGGGCTGTCGACCGCGGCTCCCGTTAAGATAGTAGGCAGGGCTGTCGACCGCGGCTCCCGTTCAGATAGGAGGCAGGGCTGTCGACCTCGGCTCCCGTTGAGATAGGAGGCAGGGCTGTCGACCGCGGCTCCCGTTCAGATAGGAGGCAGGGCTGTCGACCGCGGCTCCCGTTCAGATAGGAGGCAGGGCTGTCGACCGCGGCTCCCGTTCAGATAGGAGGCAGGGCTGTCGACCGTGGTTCCCGTTAAGATAGGAGGCAGGGCTGTCGACCTCGGCTCCCGTTTAGATAGGAGGCAGGGCTGTCGACCGCGGCTCCCGTTCAGATAGGAGGCAGGGCTGTCTTCCGCGGCTCCCGTTAAGATAGGAGGCAGGGCTGTCGACCGCGGTTCCCGTTAAGATAGGAGGCATGGCTGTCGACCATTGAGATAGGAGGCAGGGCTGTCGACCGCGGCTCCCGTTGAGATAGGAGGCAGGGCTGTCGACCGTTAAGATAGGAGGCAGGGCTGTTGACCGTTAAGATAGGAGGCAGGGCTGTCGACCATTAAGATAGGAGGCAGGGCTGTCGACGGCGGCTCCCGTTAAGATGGGAGGCAGGGCTGTCGACCATTAAGATGGGTGGCAGGGCTGTCGACCATTAAGATGGGAGGCTGGGCTGTCGACCATTAAGATAGGAGAATGGGCTGTCGACCATTAAGATAGGAGGCAGGGCTGTCGACCATTAAGATAGGAGGCAGGGCTGTCGACCATTAAGATAGGAGGCAGGGCTGTCGACCGCGGCTCCCGTTAAGATAGGAGGCAGGGCTGTCGACCGCGGCTCCCGTTAAGATAGGAGGTAGGGCTGTCGACCGTTAAGATAGGAGGCAGGGCTGTCGACCATTAAGATAGGAGGCAGGGCTGTCGACCATTAAGATAGGAGGCAGGGCTGTCGACCGCGGCTCCCGTTAAGATAGGAGGCAAGGCTGTCGACCGTTAAGATAGGAGGCAGGGCTGTCGACCGTTAAGATATGAGGCAGGGCTGTCGACCGCGGCTCCCGTTAAGATAGGAGGCAGGGCTGTCGACCATTAAGATAGGAGGCAGGGCTGTCGACCGCGGCTCCCGTTGAGATAGGAGGCAGGGCTGTCGACCGCGGCTCCCGTTAAGATAGGAGGCAGGGCTGTCGACCGCGGCTCCCGTTCAGATAGGAGGCAGGGCTGTCGACCGCGGCTCCCGTTCAGATAGGAGGCAGGGCTGTCGACCGCGGCTCCCGTTAAGATAGGAGGCAGGGCTGTCGACCGCGGCTCCCGTTCAGATAGGAGGCAGGGCTGTCGACCGCGGCTCCCGTTCAGATAGGAGGCAGGGCTATCGACCTCGGCTCCCGTTGAGATAGGAGGCAGGGCTGTCGACCGCGGCTCCCGTTCAGATAGGAGGCAGGGCTGTCGACCGCGGCTCCCGTTCAGATAAGAGGCAGGGCTGTCGACCGCGGCTCCCGTTAAGATAGGAGGCAGGGCTGTCGACCGCGGTTCCCGTTAAGATAGGAGGCAGGGCTGTCGACCGCGGCTCCCGTTTAGATAGGAGGCAGGGCTGTCGACCGAGGCTCCCGTTAAGATAGGAGGCAGGGCTGTCGACGGCGGCTCCCGTTAAGATAGGAGGCAGGGCTGTCTACCGCGGCTCCCGTTAAGATAGGAGGCAGGGCTGTCGACCGTTAAGATAGGAGGCAGGGCTGTCGACCGCGGTTCCCGTTAAGATAGGAGGCAGGGCTGTCGACCGTTAAGATAGGAGGCAGGGCTGTCGACCATTAAGATAGGAGGCAGGGCTGTCGACCGCGAATCCCGTTCAGATAGGAGGCAGGGCTGTCGACCGCGACTCCCGTTAAGATAGGAGGCAGGGCTGTCGACCGTTAAGATAGGAGGCAGGGCTGTCGACCGTTAAGATAGGAGGCAGGGCTGTCGACCGCGGCTCCCGTTAAGATAGGAGGCAGGGCTGTCGACCGCGGCTCCCGTTAAGATAGGAGGCAGGTCTGTCGACCATTAAGATAGGAGGCAGGGCTGTCGACCATTAAGATAGGAGGCAGGGCTGTCGACCGCGGCTCCCGTTGAGATAGGAGGCAGGGCTGTCGACCGCGGCTCCCGTTAAGATAGGAGGTAGGGCTGTCGACCGCGGCTCCCGTTCAGATAGGAGGCAGGGCTGTTGACCGCGGCTCCCGTTCAGATAGGAGGCAGGGCTGTCGACCGCGGCTCCCGTTAAGATAGGAGGCAGGGCTGTCGACCGTTAAGATAGGAGGCAGGGCTGTCGACCGCGGCTCCCGTGGAGGCAGGGCTGTCGACCATTAAGATAGGAGGCAGGGCTGTCGACCATTAAGATAGGAGGCAGGGCTGTCGACTGTGGCTCCCGTTGAGATGGGAGGCAGGGCTGTCGACCTCGGCTCCCGTTGAGATAGGAGGCAGGGCTGTCGACCGCGGCTCCCGTTCAGATAGGAGGCAGGGCTGTCGACCGCGGCTCCCGTTAAGAAAGGAGGCAGGGCTGTCGACCGCGGTTCCCGTTAAGATAGGAGGCAGGGCTGTCGACCGCGGCTCCCGTTAAGATAGTAGGCAGGGCTGTCGACCGCGGCTCCCGTTCAGATAGGAGGCAGGGCTGTCGACCTCGGCTCCCGTTGAGATAGGAGGCAGGGCTGTCGACCGCGGCTCCCGTTCAGATAGGAGGCAGGGCTGTCGACCGCGGCTCCCGTTCAGATAGGAGGCAGGGCTGTCGACCGCGGCTCCCGTTCAGATAGGAGGCAGGGCTGTCGACCGTGGTTCCCGTTAAGATAGGAGGCAGGGCTGTCGACCTCGGCTCCCGTTTAGATAGGAGGCAGGGCTGTCGACCGCGGCTCCCGTTCAGATAGGAGGCAGGGCTGTCGACCGCGGCTCCCGTTCAGATAGGAGGCAGGGCTGTCTTCCGCGGCTCCCGTTAAGATAGGAGGCAGGGCTGTCGACCGCGGTTCCCGTTAAGATAGGAGGCAGGGCTGTCGACCGCGGCTCCCGTTAAGATAGGAGGCAGGGCTGTCGACCGAGGCTCCCGTTAAGATAGGAGGCAGGGCTGTCGACCATTAAGATAGGAGGCAGGGCTGTCGACGGCGGCTCCCGTTAAGATAGGAGGAAGGGCTGTCTACCGCGGCTCCCGTTAAGATAGGAGTCAGGGCTGTCGACCGTTAAGATAGGAGGCAGGGCTGTCGACCGCGGCTCCCGTTAAGATAGGAGGCAGGGCTGTCGACCATTAAGATAGGAGGCAGGGCTGTCAACCATTAAGATAGGAGGCAGGGCTGTCGACCGCGGCTCCCGTTGAGATAGGAGGCAGGGCTGTCGACCGCGGCTCCCGTTGAGATAGGAGGCAAGGCTGTCGACCGTTAAGATAGGAGGCAGGGCTGTGGACCATTAAGATAGGAGGCAGGGCAGTCAACCATTAAGATAGGAGGCAGGGCTGTCGACCGCGGCTCCCGTTAAGATAGGAGGCAAGGCTGTCGACCGTTAAGATAGGAGGCAGGGCTGTCGACCATTGAGATAGGAGGCAGGGCTGTCGACCGCGGCTCCCGTTGTGATAGGAGGCAGGGCTGTCGACCGTTAAGATAGGAGGCAGGGCTGTTGACCGTTAAGATAGGAGGCAGGGCTGTCGACCATTAAGATAGGAGGCAGGGCTGTCGACGGCAGCTCCCGTTAAGGTAGGAGGCAGGGCTGTCGACTGCGGCTCCCGTTAAGATAGGAGGCAGGGCTGTCGACCGTTAAGATGGGAGGCAGGGCTGTCGACCGTTAAGATGGGAGGCAGGGCTGTCGACCGTTAAGATGGGAGGCAGGGCTGTCGACCGTTAAGATGGGAGGCAGGGCTGTCGACCGTTAAGATGGGAGGCAGGGCTGTTGACCGTTAAGATAGGAGGCAGGGCTGTCGACCGTTAAGATAGGAGGCAGGGCTGTCAACCATTAAGATGGGAGGCAGGGCTGTCGACCATTAAGATGGGAGGCAGGGCTGTCGACCATTAAGATGGGAGGCAGGGCTGTCGACCATTAAGATGGGAGGCAGGGCTGTCGACCATTAAGATGGGAGGCAGGGCTGTCGACCATTAAGATGGGAGGCAGGGCTGTCGACCATTAAGATAGGAGGCAGGGCTGTCGACCGCGGCTCCCGTTGAGATAGGAGGCAGGGCTGTCGACCGCGGCTCCCGTTAAGATAGGAGGCAGGGCTGTCGACCGCGGCTCCCGTTAAGATATGACGCAGGGCTGTCGCCCATTAAGATAGGAGGCAGGGCTGTCGACCATTAAGATAGGAGGCAGGGCTGTCGACCGCGGCTCCCGTTGAGATAGGAGGCAGGGCTGTCGACCGCGGCTCCCGTTAAGATAGGAGGCAGGGCTGTCGACCGCGGCTCCCGTTAAGATAGGAGGCAGGGCTGTCGACCATTAAGATAGGAGGCAGGGCTGTCGACCATTAAGATAGGAGGCAGGGCTGTCGACCATTAAGATGGGAGGCAGGGCTGTCGACCATTAAGATGGGAGGCAGGGCTGTCGACCATTAAGATGGGAGGCAGGGCTGTCGACCATTAAGATGGGAGGCAGGGCTGTCGACCATTAAGATGGGAGGCAGGGCTGTCGACCATTAAGATAGGAGGCAGGGCTGTCGACCATTAAGATAGGAGGCAGGGCTGTCGACCATTAAGATAGGAGGCAGGGCTGTCGACCATTAAGATAGGAGGCTGGGCTGTCGACCATTAAGATAGGAGGCTGGGCTGTCGACCATTAAGATGGGAGGCAGGGCTGTCGACGGCGGCTCCCGTTAAGGTAGGAGGCAGGGCTGTCGACTGCGGCTCCCGTTAAGATAGGAGGCAGGGCTGTCGACCATTAAGATGGGAGGCAGGGCTGTCGACCATTAAGATGGGAGGCAGGGCTGTCGACCATTAAGATGGGAGGCAGGGCTGTCGACCATTAAGATGGGAGGCAGGGCTGTCGACCATTAAGATGGGAGGCAGGGCTGTCGACCATTAAGATGGGAGGCAGGGCTGTCGACCATTAAGATGGGAGGCAGGGCTGTCGACCATTAAGATAGGAGGCAGGGCTGTCGACCGCGGCTCCCGTTGAGATAGGAGGCAGGGCTGTCGACTGCGGCTCCCATTAAGATAGGAGGCATGGCTGTCGACAGCGGCTCCCGTTAAGATAGGAGGCAGGGCTGTCGACCATTAAGATAGGAGGCAGGGCTGTCAACCATTAAGATAGGAGGCAGGGCTGTCGACCATTAAGATAGGAGGCAGGGCTGTCGACCGCGGCTCCCGTTGAGATAGGAGGCAGGGCTGTCGACCATTAAGATGGGAGGCAGGGCTGTCGACCATTAAGATGGGAGGCAGGGCTGTCGACCATTAAGATGGGAGGCAGGGCTGTCGACCATTAAGATAGGAGGCAGGGCTGTCGACCGCGGCTCCCGTTGAGATAGGAGGCAGGGCTGTCGACCGCGGCTCCCGTTAAGATAGGAGGCAGGGCTGTCGACCGCGGCTCCCGTTAAGATATGACGCAGGGCTGTCGCCCATTAAGATAGGAGGCAGGGCTGTCGACCATTAAGATAGGAGGCAGGGCTGTCGACCGCGGCTCCCGTTGAGATAGGAGGCAGGGCTGTCGACCGCGGCTCCCGTTAAGATAGGAGGCAGGGCTGTCGACCGCGGCTCCCGTTAAGATAGGAGGCAGGGCTGTCGACCATTAAGATAGGAAGCAGGGCTGTCGACCATTAAGATGGGAGGCAGGGCTGTCGACCATTAAGATGGGAGGCAGGGCTGTCGACCATTAAGATAGGAGGCAGGGCTGTCGACCGCGGCTCCCGTTGAGATAGGAGGCAGGGCTGTCGACCGCGGCTCCCGTTAAGATAGGAGGCAGGGCTGTCGACCGCGGCTCCCGTTAAGATATGACGCAGGGCTGTCGCCCATTAAGATAGGAGGCAGGGCTGTCGACCATTAAGATGGGAGGCAGGGCTGTCGACCATTAAGATGGGAGGCAGGGCTGTCGACCATTAAGATGGGAGGCAGGGCTGTCGACCATTAAGATGGGAGGCAGGGCTGTCGACCATTAAGATGGGAGGCAGGGCTGTCGACCATTAAGATAGGAGGCAGGGCTGTCGACCATTAAGATAGGAGGCAGGGCTGTCGACCATTAAGATAGGAGGCAGGGCTGTCGACCATTAAGATAGGAGGCAGGGCTGTCGACCATTAAGATAGGAGGCTGGGCTGTCGACCATTAAGATAGGAGGCTGGGCTGTCGACCATTAAGATGGGAGGCAGGGCTGTCGACGGCGGCTCCCGTTAAGGTAGGAGGCAGGGCTGTCGACTGCGGCTCCCGTTAAGATAGGAGGCAGGGCTGTCGACCATTAAGATGGGAGGCAGGGCTGTCGACCATTAAGATGGGAGGCAGGGCTGTCGACCATTAAGATGGGAGGCAGGGCTGTCGACCATTAAGATGGGAGGCAGGGCTGTCGACCATTAAGATGGGAGGCAGGGCTGTCGACCATTAAGATGGGAGGCAGGGCTGTCGACCATTAAGATGGGAGGCAGGGCTGTCGACCATTAAGATAGGAGGCAGGGCTGTCGACCGCGGCTCCCGTTGAGATAGGAGGCAGGGCTGTCGACTGCGGCTCCCATTAAGATAGGAGGCAGGGCTGTCGACAGCGGCTCCCGTTAAGATAGGAGGCAGGGCTGTCGACCATTAAGATAGGAGGCAGGGCTGTCAACCATTAAGATAGGAGGCAGGGCTGTCGACCATTAAGATAGGAGGCAGGGCTGTCGACCGCGGCTCCCGTTGAGATAGGAGGCAGGGCTGTCGACCATTAAGATGGGAGGCAGGGCTGTCGACCATTAAGATGGGAGGCAGGGCTGTCGACCATTAAGATGGGAGGCAGGGCTGTCGACCATTAAGATAGGAGGCAGGGCTGTCGACCGCGGCTCCCGTTGAGATAGGAGGCAGGGCTGTCGACCGCGGCTCCCGTTAAGATAGGAGGCAGGGCTGTCGACCGCGGCTCCCGTTAAGATATGACGCAGGGCTGTCGCCCATTAAGATAGGAGGCAGGGCTGTCGACCATTAAGATAGGAGGCAGGGCTGTCGACCGCGGCTCCCGTTGAGATAGGAGGCAGGGCTGTCGACCGCGGCTCCCGTTAAGATAGGAGGCAGGGCTGTCGACCGCGGCTCCCGTTAAGATAGGAGGCAGGGCTGTCGACCATTAAGATAGGAAGCAGGGCTGTCGACCATTAAGATAGGAGGCAGGGCTGTCGACCATTAAGATGGGAGGCAGGGCTGTCGACCATTAAGATGGGAGGCAGGGCTGTCGACCATTAAGATAGGAGGCAGGGCTGTCGACCATTAAGATAGGAGGCAGGGCTGTCGACCATTAAGATAGGAGGCAGGGCTGTCGACCATTAAGATAGGAGGCAGGGCTGTCGACCATTAAGATAGGAGGCAGGGCTGTCGACCATTAAGATAGGAGGCAGGGCTGTCGACCATTAAGATGGGAGGCAGGGCTGTCGACCATTAAGATGGGAGGCAGGGCTGTCGACCATTAAGATGGGAGGCAGGGCTGTCGACCATTAAGATGGGAGGCAGGGCTGTCGACCATTAAGATGGGAGGCAGGGCTGTCGACCATTAAGATGGGAGGCAGGGCTGTCGACCATTAAGATGGGAGGCAGGGCTGTCGACCATTAAGATGGGAGGCAGGGCTGTCGACCATTAAGATGGGAGGCAGGGCTGTCGACCATTAAGATGGGAGGCAGGGCTGTCGACCATTAAGATGGGAGGCAGGGCTGTCGACCATTAAGATGGGAGGAAGGGCTGTCGACCATTAAGATGGGAGGCAGGGCTGTCGACCATTAAGATGGGAGGCAGGGCTGTCGACCATTAAGATGGGAGGCAGGGCTGTCGACCATTAAGATGGGAGGCAGGGCTGTCGACCATTAAGATGGGAGGCAGGGCTGTCGACCATTAAGATGGGAGGCAGGGCTGTCAACCATTAAGATGGGAGGCAGGGCTGTCGACCATTAAGATGGGAGGCAGGGCTGTCGACCATTAAGATAGGAGGCAGGGCTGTCGACCGCGGCTCCCGTTGAGATAGGAGGCAGGGCTGTCGACTGCGGCTCCCATTAAGATAGGAGGCAGGGCTGTCGACAGCGGCTCCCGTTAAGATAGGAGGCAGGGCTGTCGACCATTAAGATAGGAGGCAGGGCTGTCAACCATTAAGATAGGAGGCAGGGCTGTCGACCATTAAGATAGGAGGCAGGGCTGTCGACCGCGGCTCCCGTTGAGATAGGAGGCAGGGCTGTCGACCGCGGCTCCCGTTAAGATAGGAGGCAGGGCTGTCGACCGCGGCTCCCGTTAAGATATGACGCAGGGCTGTCGCCCATTAAGATAGGAGGCAGGGCTGTCGACCATTAAGATAGGAGGCAGGGCTGTCGACCGCGGCTCCCGTTGAGATAGGAGGCAGGGCTGTCGACCGCGGCTCCCGTTAAGATAGGAGGCAGGGCTGTCGACCGCGGCACCCATTAAGATAGGAGGCAGGGCTGTCGACCATTAAGATAGGAGGCAGGGCTGTCGACCATTAAGATAGGAGGCAGGGCTGTCGACCATTAAGATAGGAGGCAGGGCTGTCGACCATTAAGATAGGAGGCAGGGCTGTCGACCATTAAGATAGGAGGCAGGGCTGTCGACCATTAAGATAGGAGGCAGGGCTGTCGACCATTAAGATGGGAGGCAGGGCTGTCGACCATTAAGATGGGAGGCAGGGCTGTCGACCATTAAGATGGGAGGCAGGGCTGTCGACCATTAAGATGGGAGGCAGGGCTGTCGACCATTAAGATGGGAGGCAGGGCTGTCGACCATTAAGATGGGAGGCAGGGCTGTCGACCATTAAGATGGGAGGCAGGGCTGTCGACCATTAAGATGGGAGGCAGGGCTGTCGACCATTAAGATGGGAGGCAGGGCTGTCGACCATTAAGATGGGAGGCAGGGCTGTCGACCATTAAGATGGGAGGCAGGGCTGTCGACCATTAAGATGGGAGGCAGGGCTGTCGACCATTAAGATGGGAGGCAGGGCTGTCGACCATTAAGATGGGAGGCAGGGCTGTCGACCATTAAGATGGGAGGCAGGGCTGTCGACCATTAAGATGGGAGGCAGGGCTGTCGACCATTAAGATGGGAGGCAGGGCTGTCGACCATTAAGATGGGAGGCAGGGCTGTCGACCATTAAGATGGGAGGCAGGGCTGTCGACCATTAAGATGGGAGGCAGGGCTGTCGACCATTAAGATGGGAGGCAGGGCTGTCGACCATTAAGATGGGAGGCAGGGCTGTCGACCATTAAGATAGGAGGCAGGGCTGTCGACCGCGGCTCCCGTTGAGATAGGAGGCAGGGCTGTCGACTGCGGCTCCCATTAAGATAGGAGGCAGGGCTGTCGACAGCGGCTCCCGTTAAGATAGGAGGCAGGGCTGTCGACCATTAAGATAGGAGGCAGGGCTGTCAACCATTAAGATAGGAGGCAGGGCTGTCGACCATTAAGATAGGAGGCAGGGCTGTCGACCGCGGCTCCCGTTGAGATAGGAGGCAGGGCTGTCGACCATTAAGATGGGAGGCAGGGCTGTCGACCATTAAGATGGGAGGCAGGGCTGTCGACCATTAAGATAGGAGGCAGGGCTGTCGACCGCGGCTCCCGTTGAGATAGGAGGCAGGGCTGTCGACCGCGGCTCCCGTTAAGATAGGAGGCTGGGCTGTCGACCGCGGCTCCCGTTAAGATATGACGCAGGGCTGTCGCCCATTAAGATAGGAGGCAGGGCTGTCGACCATTAAGATAGGAGAAAGGGCTGTCGACCGCGGCTCCCGTTGAGATAGGAGGCAGGGCTGTCGACCGCGGCTCCCGTTAAGATAGGAGGCAGGGCTGTCGACCGCGGCTCCCGTTAAGATAGGAGGCAGGGCTGTCGACCATTAAGATAGGAGGCAGGGCTGTCGACCATTAAGATGGGAGGCAGGGCTGTCGACCATTAAGATGGGAGGCAGGGCTGTCGACCATTAAGATGGGAGGCAGGGCTGTCGACCATTAAGATGGGAGGCAGGGCTGTCGACCATTAAGATGGGAGGCAGGGCTGTCGACCATTAAGATGGGAGGCAGGGCTGTCGACCATTAAGATGGGAGGCAGGGCTGTCGACCATTAAGATGGGAGGCAGGGCTGTCGACCATTAAGATGGGAGGCAGGGCTGTCGACCATTAAGATGGGAGGCAGGGCTGTCGACCATTAAGATGGGAGGCAGGGCTGTCGACCATTAAGATGGGAGGCAGGGCTGTCGACCATTAAGATGGGAGGCAGGGCTGTCGACCATTAAGATGGGAGGCAGGGCTGTCGACCATTAAGATGGGAGGCAGGGCTGTCGACCATTAAGATAGGAGGCAGGGCTGTCGACCGCGGCTCCCGTTGAGATAGGAGGCAGGGCTGTCGACCATTAAGATGGGAGGCAGGGCTGTCGACCATTAAGATGGGAGGCAGGGCTGTCGACCATTAAGATGGGAGGCAGGGCTGTCGACCATTAAGATAGGAGGCAGGGCTGTCGACCGCGGCTCCCGTTGAGATAGGAGGCAGGGCTGTCGACCGCGGCTCCCGTTAAGATAGGAGGCTGGGCTGTCGACCGCGGCTCCCGTTAAGATATGACGCAGGGCTGTCGCCCATTAAGATAGGAGGCAGGGCTGTCGACCATTAAGATAGGAGGCAGGGCTGTCGACCGCGGCTCCCGTTGAGATAGGAGGCAGGGCTGTCGACCGCGGCTCCCGTTAAGATAGGAGGCAGGGCTGTCGACCGCGGCTCCCGTTAAGATAGGAGGCAGGGCTGTCGACCATTAAGATAGGAGGCAGGGCTGTCGACCATTAAGATGGGAGGCAGGGCTGTCGACCATTAAGATGGGAGGCAGGGCTGTCGACCATTAAGATGGGAGGCAGGGCTGTCGACCATTAAGATGGGAGGCAGGGCTGTCGACCATTAAGATGGGAGGCAGGGCTGTCGACCATTAAGATGGGAGGCAGGGCTGTCGACCATTAAGATGGGAGGCAGGGCTGTCGACCATTAAGATGGGAGGCAGGGCTGTCGACCATTAAGATGGGAGGCAGGGCTGTCGACCATTAAGATGGGAGGCAGGGCTGTCGACCATTAAGATGGGAGGCAGGGCTGTCGACCATTAAGATGGGAGGCAGGGCTGTCGACCATTAAGATGGGAGGCAGGGCTGTCGACCATTAAGATGGGAGGAAGGGCTGTCGACCATTAAGATGGGAGGCAGGGCTGTCGACCATTAAGATGGGAGGCAGGGCTGTCGACCATTAAGATGGGAGGCAGGGCTGTCGACCATTAAGATGGGAGGCAGGGCTGTCGACCATTAAGATGGGAGGCAGGGCTGTCGACCATTAAGATGGGAGGCAGGGCTGTCGACCATTAAGATAGGAGGCAGGGCTGTCGACCGCGGCTCCCGTTGAGATAGGAGGCAGGGCTGTCGACTGCGGCTCCCATTAAGATAGGAGGCAGGGCTGTCGACCATTAAGATAGGAGGCAGGGCTGTCGACCATTAAGATAGGAGGCAGGGCTGTCGACCATTAAGATGGGAGGCAGGGCTGTCGACCATTAAGATGGGAGGCAGGGCTGTCGACCATTAAGATGGGAGGCAGGGCTGTCGACCATTAAGATGGGAGGCAGGGCTGTCGACCATTAAGATGGGAGGCAGGGCTGTCGACCATTAAGATGGGAGGCAGGGCTGTCGACCATTAAGATGGGAGGCAGGGCTGTCGACCATTAAGATGGGAGGCAGGGCTGTCGACCATTAAGATGGGAGGCAGGGCTGTCGACCATTAAGATGGGAGGCAGGGCTGTCGACCATTAAGATGGGAGGCAGGGCTGTCGACCATTAAGATGGGAGGCAGGGCTGTCGACCATTAAGATGGGAGGCAGGGCTGTCGACCATTAAGATGGGAGGCAGGGCTGTCGACCATTAAGATGGGAGGCAGGGCTGTCGACCATTAAGATGGGAGGCAGGGCTGTCGACCATTAAGATGGGAGGCAGGGCTGTCGACCATTAAGATGGGAGGCAGGGCTGTCGACCATTAAGATGGGAGGCAGGGCTGTCGACCATTAAGATAGGAGGCAGGGCTGTCGACCGCGGCTCCCGTTGAGATAGGAGGCAGGGCTGTCGACTGCGGCTCCCGTTAAGATAGGAGGCAGGGCTGTCGACAGCGGCTCCCGTTAAGATAGGAGGCAGGGCTGTCGACCATTAAGATAGGAGGCAGGGCTGTCAACCATTAAGATAGGAGGCAGGGCTGTCGACCATTAAGATAGGAGGCAGGGCTGTCGACCGCGGCTCCCGTTGAGATAGGAGGCAGGGCTGTCGACCATTAAGATGGGAGGCAGGGCTGTCGACCATTAAGATGGGAGGCAGGGCTGTCGACCATTAAGATAGGAGGCAGGGCTGTCGACCGCGGCTCCCGTTGAGATAGGAGGCAGGGCTGTCGACCGCGGCTCCCGTTAAGATAGGAGGCTGGGCTGTCGACCGCGGCTCCCGTTAAGATATGACGCAGGGCTGTCGCCCATTAAGATAGGAGGCAGGGCTGTCGACCATTAAGATAGGAGGCAGGGCTGTCGACCGCGGCTCCCGTTGAGATAGGAGGCAGGGCTGTCGACCGCGGCTCCCGTTAAGATAGGAGGCAGGGCTGTCGACCATTAAGATAGGAGGCAGGGCTGTCGACCATTAAGATGGGAGGCAGGGCTGTCGACCATTAAGATGGGAGGCAGGGCTGTCGACCATTAAGATGGGAGGCAGGGCTGTCGACCATTAAGATGGGAGGCAGGGCTGTCGACCATTAAGATGGGAGGCAGGGCTGTCGACCATTAAGATGGGAGGCAGGGCTGTCGACCATTAAGATGGGAGGCAGGGCTGTCGACCATTAAGATGGGAGGCAGGGCTGTCGACCATTAAGATGGGAGGCAGGGCTGTCGACCATTAAGATGGGAGGCAGGGCTGTCGACCATTAAGATGGGAGGCAGGGCTGTCGACCATTAAGATGGGAGGCAGGGCTGTCGACCATTAAGATGGGAGGCAGGGCTGTCGACCATTAAGATGGGAGGCAGGGCTGTCGACCATTAAGATGGGAGGCAGGGCTGTCGACCATTAAGATAGGAGGCAGGGCTGTCGACCGCGGCTCCCGTTGAGATAGGAGGCAGGGCTGTCGACCATTAAGATGGGAGGCAGGGCTGTCGACCATTAAGATGGGAGGCAGGGCTGTCGACCATTAAGATAGGAGGCAGGGCTGTCGACCGCGGCTCCCGTTGAGATAGGAGGCAGGGCTGTCGACCGCGGCTCCCGTTAAGATAGGAGGCTGGGCTGTCGACCGCGGCTCCCGTTAAGATATGACGCAGGGCTGTCGCCCATTAAGATAGGAGGCAGGGCTGTCGACCATTAAGATAGGAGGCAGGGCTGTCGACCGCGGCTCCCGTTGAGATAGGAGGCAGGGCTGTCGACCGCGGCTCCCGTTAAGATAGGAGGCAGGGCTGTCGACCGCGGCTCCCGTTAAGATAGGAGGCAGGGCTGTCGACCATTAAGATAGGAGGCAGGGCTGTCGACCATTAAGATGGGAGGCAGGGCTGTCGACCATTAAGATGGGAGGCAGGGCTGTCGACCATTAAGATGGGAGGCAGGGCTGTCGACCATTAAGATGGGAGGCAGGGCTGTCGACCATTAAGATGGGAGGCAGGGCTGTCGACCATTAAGATGGGAGGCAGGGCTGTCGACCATTAAGATGGGAGGCAGGGCTGTCGACCATTAAGATGGGAGGCAGGGCTGTCGACCATTAAGATGGGAGGCAGGGCTGTCGACCATTAAGATGGGAGGCAGGGCTGTCGACCATTAAGATGGGAGGCAGGGCTGTCGACCATTAAGATGGGAGGCAGGGCTGTCGACCATTAAGATGGGAGGCAGGGCTGTCGACCATTAAGATGGGAGGAAGGGCTGTCGACCATTAAGATGGGAGGCAGGGCTGTCGACCATTAAGATGGGAGGCAGGGCTGTCGACCATTAAGATGGGAGGCAGGGCTGTCGACCATTAAGATGGGAGGCAGGGCTGTCGACCATTAAGATGGGAGGCAGGGCTGTCGACCATTAAGATGGGAGGCAGGGCTGTCGACCATTAAGATGGGAGGCAGGGCTGTCGACCATTAAGATAGGAGGCAGGGCTGTCGACCGCGGCTCCCGTTGAGATAGGAGGCAGGGCTGTCGACTGCGGCTCCCATTAAGATAGGAGGCAGGGCTGTCGACAGCGGCTCCCGTTAAGATAGGAGGCAGGGCTGTCGACCATTAAGATAGGAGGCAGGGCTGTCAACCATTAAGATAGGAGGCAGGGCTGTCGACCATTAAGATAGGAGGCAGGGCTGTCGACCGCGGCTCCCGTTGAGATAGGAGGCAGGGCTGTCGACCGCGGCTCCCGTTAAGATAGGAGGCAGGGCTGTCGACCGCGGCTCCCGTTAAGATATGACGCAGGGCTGTCGCCCATTAAGATAGGAGGCAGGGCTGTCGACCATTAAGATAGGAGGCAGGGCTGTCGACCGCGGCTCCCGTTGAGATAGGAGGCAGGGCTGTCGACCGCGGCTCCCGTTAAGATAGGAGGCAGGGCTGTCGACCGCGGCACCCATTAAGATAGGAGGCAGGGCTGTCGACCATTAAGATAGGAGGCAGGGCTGTCGACCATTAAGATAGGAGGCAGGGCTGTCGACCATTAAGATAGGAGGCAGGGCTGTCGACCATTAAGATAGGAGGCAGGGCTGTCGACCATTAAGATGGGAGGCAGGGCTGTCGACCATTAAGATGGGAGGAAGGCTGTCGACCATTAAGATGGGAGGCAGGGCTGTCGACCATTAAGATGGGAGGCAGGGCTGTCGACCATTAAGATGGGAGGCAGGGCTGTCGACCATTAAGATGGGAGGCAGGGCTGTCGACCATTAAGATGGGAGGCAGGGCTGTCGACCATTAAGATGGGAGGCAGGGCTGTCGACCATTAAGATGGGAGGCAGGGCTGTCGACCATTAAGATGGGAGGCAGGGCTGTCGACCATTAAGATGGGAGGCAGGGCTGTCGACCATTAAGATGGGAGGCAGGGCTGTCGACCATTAAGATGGGAGGCAGGGCTGTCGACCATTAAGATGGGAGGCAGGGCTGTCGACCATTAAGATGGGAGGCAGGGCTGTCGACCATTAAGATAGGAGGCTGGGCTGTCGACCATTAAGATGGGAGGCAGGGCTGTCGACCATTAAGATGGGAGGCAGGGCTGTCGACCATTAAGATGGGAGGCAGGGCTGTCGACCATTAAGATAGGAGGCAGGGCTGTCGACCGCGGCTCCCGTTGAGATAGGAGGCAGGGCTGTCGACTGCGGCTCCCATTAAGATAGGAGGCAGGGCTGTCGACAGCGGCTCCCGTTAAGATAGGAGGCAGGGCTGTCGACCATTAAGATAGGAGGCAGGGCTGTCAACCATTAAGATAGGAGGCAGGGCTGTCGACCATTAAGATAGGAGGCAGGGCTGTCGACCGCGGCTCCCGTTGAGATAGGAGGCAGGGCTGTCGACCATTAAGATGGGAGGCAGGGCTGTCGACCATTAAGATGGGAGGCAGGGCTGTCGACCATTAAGATAGGAGGCAGGGCTGTCGACCGCGGCTCCCGTTGAGATAGGAGGCAGGGCTGTCGACCGCGGCTCCCGTTAAGATAGGAGGCTGGGCTGTCGACCGCGGCTCCCGTTAAGATATGACGCAGGGCTGTCGCCCATTAAGATAGGAGGCAGGGCTGTCGACCATTAAGATAGGAGGCAGGGCTGTCGACCGCGGCTCCCGTTGAGATAGGAGGCAGGGCTGTCGACCGCGGCTCCCGTTAAGATAGGAGGCAGGGCTGTCGACCGCGGCTCCCGTTAAGATAGGAGGCAGGGCTGTCGACCATTAAGATAGGAGGCAGGGCTGTCGACCATTAAGATGGGAGGCAGGGCTGTCGACCATTAAGATGGGAGGCAGGGCTGTCGACCATTAAGATGGGAGGCAGGGCTGTCGACCATTAAGATGGGAGGCAGGGCTGTCGACCATTAAGATGGGAGGCAGGGCTGTCGACCATTAAGATGGGAGGCAGGGCTGTCGACCATTAAGATGGGAGGCAGGGCTGTCGACCATTAAGATGGGAGGCAGGGCTGTCGACCATTAAGATGGGAGGCAGGGCTGTCGACCATTAAGATGGGAGGCAGGGCTGTCGACCATTAAGATGGGAGGCAGGGCTGTCGACCATTAAGATGGGAGGCAGGGCTGTCGACCATTAAGATGGGAGGCAGGGCTGTCGACCATTAAGATGGGAGGCAGGGCTGTCGACCATTAAGATAGGAGGCAGGGCTGTCGACCGCGGCTCCCGTTGAGATAGGAGGCAGGGCTGTCGACCATTAAGATGGGAGGCAGGGCTGTCAACCATTAAGATGGGAGGCAGGGCTGTCGACCATTAAGATAGGAGGCAGGGCTGTCGACCGCGGCTCCCGTTGAGATAGGAGGCAGGGCTGTCGACCGCGGCTCCCGTTAAGATAGGAGGCTGGGCTGTCGACCGCGGCTCCCGTTAAGATATGACGCAGGGCTGTCGCCCATTAAGATAGGAGGCAGGGCTGTCGACCATTAAGATAGGAGGCAGGGCTGTCGACCGCGGCTCCCGTTGAGATAGGAGGCAGGGCTGTCGACCACGGCTCCCGTTAAGATAGGAGGCAGGGCTGTCGACCGCGGCTCCCGTTAAGATAGGAGGCAGGGCTGTCGACCATTAAGATAGGAGGCAGGGCTGTCGACCATTAAGATGGGAGGCAGGGCTGTCGACCATTAAGATGGGAGGCAGGGCTGTCGACCATTAAGATGGGAGGCAGGGCTGTCGACCATTAAGATGGGAGGCAGGGCTGTCGACCATTAAGATGGGAGGCAGGGCTGTCGACCATTAAGATGGGAGGCAGGGCTGTCGACCATTAAGATGGGAGGCAGGGCTGTCGACCATTAAGATGGGAGGCAGGGCTGTCGACCATTAAGATGGGAGGCAGGGCTGTCGACCATTAAGATGGGAGGCAGGGCTGTCGACCATTAAGATGGGAGGCAGGGCTGTCGACCATTAAGATGGGAGGCAGGGCTGTCGACCATTAAGATGGGAGGCAGGGCTGTCGACCATTAAGATGGGAGGCAGGGCTGTCGACCATTAAGATGGGAGGCAGGGCTGTCGACCATTAAGATGGGAGGCAGGGCTGTCGACCATTAAGATGGGAGGCAGGGCTGTCGACCATTAAGATGGGAGGCAGGGCTGTCGACCATTAAGATGGGAGGCAGGGCTGTCGACCATTAAGATGGGAGGCAGGGCTGTCGACCATTAAGATAGGAGGCAGGGCTGTCGACCGCGGCTCCCGTTGAGATAGGAGGCATGGCTGTCGACTGCGGCTCCCATTAAGATAGGAGGCAGGGCTGTCGACAGCGGCTCCCGTTAAGATAGGAGGCAGGGCTGTCGACCATTAAGATAGGAGGCAGGGCTGTCAACCATTAAGATAGGAGGCAGGGCTGTCGACAATTAAGATAGGAGGCAGGGCTGTCGACCGCGGCTCCCGTTGAGATAGGAGGCAGGGCTGTCGACCGCGGCTCCCGTTAAGATAGGAGGCAGGGCTGTCGACCGCGGCTCCCGTTAAGATATGACGCAGGGCTGTCGCCCATTAAGATAGGAGGCAGGGCTGTCGACCATTAAGATAGGAGGCAGGGCTGTCGACCGCGGCTCCCGTTGAGATAGGAGGCAGGGCTGTCGACCGCGGCTCCCGTTAAGATAGGAGGCAGGGCTGTCGACCGCGGCACCCATTAAGATAGGAGGCAGGGCTGTCGACCATTAAGATAGGAGGCAGGGCTGTCGACCATTAAGATAGGAGGCAGGGCTGTCGACCATTAAGATAGGAGGCAGGGCTGTCGACCATTAAGATAGGAGGCAGGGCTGTCGACCATTAAGATGGGAGGCAGGGCTGTCGACCATTAAGATGGGAGGCAGGGCTGTCGACCATTAAGATGGGAGGCAGGGCTGTCGACCATTAAGATGGGAGGCAGGGCTGTCGACCATTAAGATGGGAGGCAGGGCTGTCGACCATTAAGATGGGAGGCAGGGCTGTCGACCATTAAGATGGGAGGCAGGGCTGTCGACCATTAAGATGGGAGGCAGGGCTGTCGACCATTAAGATGGGAGGCAGGGCTGTCGACCATTAAGATGGGAGGCAGGGCTGTCGACCATTAAGATGGGAGGCAGGGCTGTCGACCATTAAGATGGGAGGCAGGGCTGTCGACCATTAAGATGGGAGGCAGGGCTGTCGACCATTAAGATAGGAGGCAGGGCTGTCGACCGCGGCTCCCGTTGAGATAGGAGGCAGGGCTGTCGACTGCGGCTCCCATTAAGATAGGAGGCAGGGCTGTCGACCATTAAGATAGGAGGCAGGGCTGTCAACCATTAAGATAGGAGGCAGGGCTGTCGACCATTAAGATAGGAGGCAGGGCTGTCGACCGCGGCTCCCGTTGAGATAGGAGGCAGGGCTGTCGACCGCGGCTCCCGTTAAGATAGGAGGCAGGGCTGTCGACCGCGGCTCCCGTTAAGATATGACGCAGGGCTGTCGCCCATTAAGATAGGAGGCAGGGCTGTCGACCATTAAGATAGGAGGCAGGGCTGTCGACCGCGGCTCCCGTTGAGATAGGAGGCAGGGCTGTCGACCGCGGCTCCCGTTAAGATAGGAGGCAGGGCTGTCGACCGCGGCTCCCATTAAGATAGGAGGCAGGGCTGTCGACCATTAAGATGGGAGGCAGGGCTGTCGACCATTAAGATGGGAGGCAGGGCTGTCGACCATTAAGATGGGAGGCAGGGCTGTCGACCATTAAGATGGGAGGCAGGGCTGTCGACCATTAAGATGGGAGGCAGGGCTGTCGACCATTAAGATGGGAGGCAGGGCTGTCGACCATTAAGATGGGAGGCAGGGCTGTCGACCATTAAGATGGGAGGCAGGGCTGTCGACCATTAAGATGGGAGGCAGGGCTGTCGACCATTAAGATGGGAGGCAGGGCTGTCGACCATTAAGATGGGAGGCAGGGCTGTCGACCATTAAGATGGGAGGCAGGGCTGTCGACCATTAAGATGGGAGGCAGGGCTGTCGACCATTAAGATGGGAGGCAGGGCTGTCGACCATTAAGATGGGAGGCAGGGCTGTCGACCATTAAGATAGGAGGCAGGGCTGTCGACCGCGGCTCCCGTTGAGATAGGAGGCAGGGCTGTCGACTGCGGCTCCCATTAAGATAGGAGGCAGGGCTGTCGACAGCGGCTCCCGTTAAGATAGGAGGCAGGGCTGTCGACCATTAAGATAGGAGGCAGGGCTGTCGACAGCGGCTCCCGTTAAGATAGGAGGCAGGGCTGTCGACCATTAAGATAGGAGGCAGGGCTGTCAACCATTAAGATAGGAGGCAGGGCTGTCGACCATTAAGATAGGAGGCAGGGCTGTCGACCGCGGCTCCCGTTGAGATAGGAGGCAGGGCTGTCGACCGCGGCTCCCGTTAAGATAGGAGGCAGGGCTGTCGACCGCGGCTCCCGTTAAGATATGATGCAGGGCTGTCGCCCATTAAGATAGGAGGCAGGGCTGTCGACCATTAAGATAGGAGGCAGGGCTGTCGACCGCGGCTCCCGTTGAGATAGGAGGCAGGGCTGTCGACCGCGGCTCCCGTTAAGATAGGAGGCAGGGCTGTCGACCGCGGCACCCATTAAGATAGGAGGCAGGGCTGTCGACCATTAAGATAGGAGGCAGGGCTGTCGACCATTAAGATAGGAGGCAGGGCTGTCGACCATTAAGATAGGAGGCAGGGCTGTCGACCATTAAGATAGGAGGCAGGGCTGTCGACCATTAAGATGGGAGGCAGGGCTGTCGACCATTAAGATGGGAGGCAGGGCTGTCGACCATTAAGATGGGAGGCAGGGCTGTCGACCATTAAGATGGGAGGCAGGGCTGTCGACCATTAAGATGGGAGGCAGGGCTGTCGACCATTAAGATGGGAGGCAGGGCTGTCGACCATTAAGATGGGAGGCAGGGCTGTCGACCATTAAGATAGGAGGCAGGGCTGTCGACCGCGGCTCCCGTTGAGATAGGAGGCAGGGCTGTCGACTGCGGCTCCCATTAAGATAGGAGGCAGGGCTGTCGACCATTAAGATAGGAGGCAGGGCTGTCAACCATTAAGATAGGAGGCAGGGCTGTCGACCATTAAGATAGGAGGCAGGGCTGTCGACCGCGGCTCCCGTTGAGATAGGAGGCAGGGCTGTCGACCGCGGCTCCCGTTAAGATAGGAGGCAGGGCTGTCGACCGCGGCTCCCGTTAAGATATGACGCAGGGCTGTCGCCCATTAAGATAGGAGGCAGGGCTGTCGACCATTAAGATAGGAGGCAGGGCTGTCGACCGCGGCTCCCGTTGAGATAGGAGGCAGGGCTGTCGACCGCGGCTCCCGTTAAGATAGGAGGCAGGGCTGTCGACCGCGGCTCCCATTAAGATAGGAGGCAGGGCTGTCGACCATTAAGATAGGAGGCAGGGCTGTCGACCATTAAGATAGGAGGCAGGGCTGTCGACCATTAAGATAGGAGGCAGGGCTGTCGACCATTAAGATAGGAGGCAGGGCTGTCGACCATTAAGATAGGAGGCAGGGCTGTCGACCATTAAGATAGGAGGCAGGGCTGTCGACCGCGGCTCCCGTTCAGATAGGAGGCAGGGCTGTCGACCGCGGCTCCCGTTCAGATAGGAGGCAGGGTTGTCGACCGTGGCTCCCGTTAAGATAGGAGGCAGGGCTGTCGACCGCGGCTCCCGTTAAGATGGGAGGCAGGGCTGTCGACCGCGGTTCCCGTTAAGATAGGAGGCAGGGCTGTCGACCGCGGCTCCCGTTAAGATAGGAGGCAGGGCTGTCGACCGCGGTTCCCGTTAAGATAGGAGGCAGGGTTGTCGACCGCGGCTCCCGTTAAGATAGGAGGCAGGGCTGTCGACCGTTAAGATAGGAGGCAGGGCTGTCGACCATTAAGATAGGAGGCAGGGCTGTCAACCGCGGCTCCCGTTAAGATAGGAGGCAGGGCTGTCGACCGCGGCTCCCGTTAAGATAGGAGGCAGGGCTGTCGACCGCGGTTCCCGTTAAGATAGGAGGCAGGGTTGTCGACCGCGGCTCCCGTTAAGATAGGAGGCAGGGCTGTCGACCGTTAAGATAGGAGGCAGGGCTGTCGACCATTAAGATAGGAGGCAGGGCTGTCAACCGCGGCTCCCGTTAAGATAGGAGGCAGGGCTGTCGACCGTTAAGATAGGAGGCAGGGCTGTCGACCGTTAAGATAGGAGGCAGGGCTGTCGACCATTAAGATAGGAGGCAGGGCTGTCGACCATTAAGATGGGAGGCAGGGCTGTCGACCATTAAGATAGGAGGCAGGGCTGTTGACCATTAAGATGGGAGGCAGGGCTGTCGACCATTAAGATAGGAGGCAGGGCTGTTGACCATTAAGATAGGAGGCTGGGCTGTCGACCATTAAGATAGGAGGCAGGGCTGTCGACCATTAAGATAGGAGGCAGGGCTTTTTTTATATTGGACCTTGAAATTACACACAATGTCATATTTAAGTTAAATTTGAATGCAAAAATGTTATGCTGTAGCTGTACATATAAAACCCAAAAAATCACACAAAATGCCTCCTAATACCCTCTACTCTTTGTCTTCCCTGCAGTGGATCAACCGTTTGTTCCAAAAAATGCCTCTTTAATGACGTAACAGATGTTCCAACCCCTGCGGATCAAGGAAGTAGTGAAATCAACCAATCAAAACTAGCTAAGGAGCCATTACCACCACTCAGATCTATAAGGGAAGAAACAGGCCTGGACATTTCCAGCTGTTTGGGCTTGAACACAATGTCTGATCTGTAATTAACAACAAGCACACACCATAGACATGCTAAAAATAAGAACTGACTTGCCTAGTTAAATAAAGGTTAAATCGTTAAAAAAATTATAAAAATCTAAATGACAGAGGACAAACCATATCACGTCTAGTTAGCTCGGTGTTGGAGCTAACAATCTAGCTCTTTAACCATTGTTTGTCCAGACAAACATTCTTAGTTATAGGCGTTTGTTTTGAAGAAGAAATGAGTAGATATTAGTAATGTTGTTGCCTTCACTTCCTGGCTAGTTAAAATGCTGCACCAAACGAGGCCCCATTAACACCATGCACCTCTGATGTTAGTTGGCATTGTGAACTCAACACCATCACCTAACCGTACACCTCTTTCTGATCCTTTTTTGGATTTCGATTCATTTTCTCTAATATTATATACTTTGATCATTTTAGCGAAATAATGAAGTTGAGACAAAAGTTCCCGCTAACATTTAGCTAGATAACTAATTAATCTAGCGCTAATGTTAACTAACCACATTAGTTTGCTAGAAACCTTCTAAATCTAAACATGTAGCTATATCTACAAACAAAGATATCGACTATTCACTTAGCCGATAAAACAAATTTGGCCACCAGCTAACTTATTAAAACGTGAACATATTACTTACTGCTGCCCAATCACAGCTGCCCAATCACTGCTGCCCAATCACAGCTGCCCAATCACTGCTGCCCAATCACAGCTGCCCAATCACTGCTGCCCAATCACAGCTGCCCAATCACTGCTGCCCAATCACAGCTGCCCAATCACTGCTGCCCAATCACAGCTGCCCAATCACTGCTGCCCAATCACAGCTGCCCAATCACTGCTGCCCAATCACTGCTGCCCAATCACAGCTGCCCAATCACAGCTGCCCTATGACTGCTGCCCAATCACTGCTGCCCTATGACTGCTGCCCAATCACAGCTGCCCAATCACTGCTGCCCAATCACAGCTGCCCAATCACTGCTGCCCAATCACAGCTGCCCAATCACTGCTGCCCAATCACAGCTGCCCAATCACTGCTGCCCAATCACAGCTGCCCAATCACAGCTGCCCTATGACTGCTGCCCAATCACTGCTGCCCTATGACTGCTGCCCAATCACAGCTGCCCAATCACTGCTGCCCAATCACAGCTGCCCAATCACTGCTGCCCTATGACTGCTGCCCAATCATAGCTGCCCAATCACTGCTGCCCAATCATAGCTGCCCAATCATAGCTGCCCAATCACTGCTGCCCAATCACTGCTGCCCAATCACAGCTGCCCAATCACTGTTGCCCTATGACTGCTGCCCAATCACTGCTGCCCTATGACTGCTGCCCAATCACTGCTGCCCTAGCAGCGGATGAAGTGTCAAGTTAAAACCGAAAGCTCAATCAACATTGCTCAGTGCCACCGCCCAACCTCTGTACTCTCACCTGGGACTTATATTAGCACAGAGGGTGTAAAAACAACACCTCTTAACACTTCAAATGTAACACCAAGAAAATGAACACTTGTTAACCCTGGCCAATTTCCTGTGTAACAATGTATTTTAGACAATTGTTCATTGTGTTAAGTTTGCCGATGACACAACAGTGTCAGCCTGATCACTGAGAAGGACGAGACAGTCTATATGGAGATCAGAGACCTGGCAGTGTGGTGCCAGGACAATAACCTGTCCCTCAACGTGAGCAAGACAAAGGAGCACATTGTGGACTATGTTAAAGTATTGGAGACCGGTTGGTAAATAAATAGCAACGGGTATTTGAAGAGCTTGAATCCCTGCTCTTAACCCAACAATGCGGTAATCCATAGAGGGGGTCGTCTAGCGACACACAACCGACGCGGTACCGGAGCGCCAAGTTGCCTAGTGAAAGGTTAAATAAATAATAAAAGTCTAGGTCCAAGAGGCTTCTAAACAGCTTGAAGCCATAAGACTCCTGAACAGATCATCAAATGGATGCTAACCCCCTTAAACTGCGGCTACTGTTATTATCTATTCATAGTCACGTTAATAATAACTCTACCTACATGTACATATTACCGCGACTAACCGGTGCCCCCCCCCCCGCACATTGAATCTGTACCCATAGCCTCTCTGTTGTTATTTTACCGCTGCTCTTTAATTACTTGTGACTTTTTTTGCATTGCTTTTTTTTGTAGGTATTTTTCTGGAACTGCGTTGTTGGTTTAGGGCTCGTGAGCATCTCACTGTAAGGTCTATATACCTGTCGTATTGGGTGCATGTGACAAATACGATTTGATTTGTGCAAATGTATTTCTGTTTTTAATATACATTGGAGACAAAATATAGTTTACATGTTGTCAACAACAAAACACTCTAAACTAGCCAGTATGTTTTGCCCCATAGTTGCGCACGCGTCGGTTGTGTTGCTAGAGGGCATTACTGCATTGTTGGGTTAAGAGCAGGTTTTCCAAACTCGGTCCTCTGGACTCCAAGGGGTGCACGTTTGGGTTTTTGACCTAACAATTCAAATAATAAACTAATCATCACGCTTTGATTATTTGAATCAGCTGTGTAGTGTCAGGGCAAAAACCCAAACGTGCACCCCTCCGGAGGACCGAGTTTGGGAAACGCTCATTCAGAGATTGCAAGAAAGGCATTTCACTGTTCTTGTGCACGTGACATTGAAACATGACACTTGAATCCCTGGTTGATTGGCCTGGTGTCTGGCCTAGAGTCTGGCCTGGTGTCTGGCCTAGAGTCTGGCCTAGAGTCTGGCCTTGTGTCTCTCAGGTTACAAATCGTGTCTGGCCTGGTGTCTCTCAGGTTACAATCCGGGTCTGGCCTGGTGTCTCTCAGGTTACAACCAGTGTCTGGCCTAGTGTCTGGGCTAGTGGCCTAGTGTCTGGCCTAGTGTCTGGCCTAGTGTCTGGCCTAGTGTCTCAGGTTGCAAGCCGTGTCTGGCAAAACGAATGCCTCCACAAGTTGCGCGACCTGTTTTCCTCCAATGGGTGACTCCAGTGGGCGTGTCCGCGGAGAGTGCACATAAAGACGCCTCTCTCTTCCGTTTCCTCTCTTCGTTTACGTCGTTTCTCCTCCGGTTCCACCGTTCATTCAGTCCTCTGGTAGCTCGCACGGTTGATACACTGGTTTAATCCATTTATCTTCAACCGACACCCGGGGAGAAGCTGTGCAGCTCTTCAAATAGCCGTGTTAGTTATTTCCCAGCCGGTGTCCGCTCCGTTACCGTGCCTCCACCATGGCGAGCTACCATAAACCGGACGAGAAGACACTGCAGGGCCTGAAAGACATCGCTAACAAGTTACGGATCAACTCGGTCAAGGCAACATGCGCCTCCAACTCCGGGTACGGTTCTTTATTTAGATTAAAGTGATCAGAAATAGGGTTTTGAATGTTGAGTAATGTAAGTAGTTTAAACTAGATGACATTGAACCGTGTCTTTCTGGACCGGTGTTACACGTGTGGATTATTTCCACGCAGGCGGGTTTATCGTTGGTTTTAGTTCGATAAATAGACCGGTTCCCTTCAGGTGTTATTTTTGGTTTTTAAGAAGTATTCTAGTGGTATTTTAACGTGGGGTGTACTACATTACCTGGGTAGCTAAAGTAGATAACATTGCTAACTAGGAATCTGCGTCAGTGATTCATTACAAACTAAACGGACATCGTTTGAATGACGGTAAATGTCGATGCACGCGGTTATTTTAATGTTAGTACATTTTGATAAACTATAATCTAGATGACTTATAACTGGCATCATACCCGTGTTGAATATTTATTATTATATTTTTAGCAACGTTAAGTCACTTGCTTTCAGTCTTTAGTTTAAAGCTGCAGACACACGGTTCAGATCACCACCTAGTGACGTGTTGAGGTGCGTGTGTGTGTGTGTAGAAATGCCCTTTGACTCGCACAAACTCGCTTCAAACGTTAAATGTGCATCGTCATGGCCCGTCTCTGCTGCTCCAGTTTTTAACCCGCAGGACAATAGGGACATTGACCTGAATGAAGACGGGGCAGAGGGTTCGCCTCTCATTGCACAACTACTGTGTATTAAACGTTATTAAACTATTGTGCAAAACGGGGCAATATTTCAGACAAATCGATTTTATTTGATTTTTCTGAGGTTTATTGCCACACCATAGAAGCAGTTCTTTCTCAATATGACCTTTGGAAAGTGTCTGGGGTGGAGAATAAAGGGTCACTGTACTAATGTGGGTTGTCCCAAACTGCACCCTATTCCCTATGTAGTCTAGTGCACAACTTTTGGGCACATTTTTTTTATTTTTTTATTTCAAGTTGTGGCAGCCAAGTCACCCACAGGCTAACAGTTGGAGGAACCATAAAGGAGGCCTACTTGGCTCCTGAGTTTATAACAGACTATTTCCTTGTACAACTTCCTCCTTACTGTCATGAATTCACGTGGTGTGCACAAGGGCTACTCTTTCTTTAAAAAAAAAAAGAGGCAACATGGCTCTTGCTCCAGGAGAGACTTGATTTGTCTTTGTTGTATCAAAGAAGCTTGATTTAGCCACTTAGCTACTAGCAAGTTAGCAAACCAAATGCTTAGCTGGAGCCCAGAGCTGGATATATTTTTTTACCACATTTTAGAGTTACCAATAAGCAGTGGCATAGCACCCACAAATAATTTATAATTTATAATACAAAAGATGGTATTAAATCATAAGGTATGCTTAGTTAAAATTTCAATAAAACAATGTTTAAATATCCCAGTATATCGCCCAAGACTTAATTCATTGTCCAGGAAAGGGAACACGTTTGAATCACGGAGACCTACTGGTTATTGATAACTTCCTGGTTTTCAGTCAGTTGCTCACAGAGAAACTAATAACCTTCCCTGGTTGATCTGGTTTATTTCAGTCTATCAGAACAAGCAGGGGTATTTCAGGCCTGGTCATAACTCACTAGACTAACCCATTCTCATACTGTAGGATCACGGTGGCTGAAGACTTGATACTTACTATAGCTCTTTGGATTGTGTGCGCTGAAAATCAAACCCGCTTTAGACCTAACCTAAACGCTCAAAATATGATATTTATTTAAAGGGGTGATAATAAATGGGAACTTTGTCTAAACTTGTTAATTTCAGCAGGTTTCAGTCACTGGAAGAACTGCTTGGAGGTAAATGGTTGAACAGCATGGTGTGGTAGTTTTAACGATGACATGCTGTTGTAGTTTTAATGATGACATGCTGTTGTTTTAATGATGACATGCTGTTTTAATGATGACATGCTGTTTTAATGATGACATGCTGTTTTAATGATGACATGCTGTTTTAATGATGACATGCTGTTGTAGTTTTAATGATGACATGCTGTTGTAGTTTTAATGATGACATGCTGTTGTAGTTTTAATGATGACATGCTGTTTTAATGATGACATGCTGTTTTAATGATGACATGCTGTTGTAGTTAATGATGACATGCTGTTGTAGTTTTAATGATGACATGCTGTTGTAGTTTTAATGATGACATGCTGTTGTAGTTTTAATGATGACATGCTGTTGTAGTTTTAACGATGACATGCTGTTGTTTTAATGACATGCTGTTGTTTTAATGACATGCTGTTGTTTTAATGACATGCTGTTGTTTTAATGACATGCTGTTGTTTTAATGACATGCTGTTTTAATGACGACATGCTGTTTTAATGATGACATGCTGTTTTAATGATGACATGCTGTTTTAATGATGACATGCTGTTTTAATGATGACATGCTGTTGTTTTAACGATGACATGCTGTTGTCTTAACGATGACATGCTGTTGTCTTAACGATGACATGCTGTTGTCTTAACGATGACATGCTGTTGTCTTAACGATGACATGCTGTTGTCTTAACGATGACATGCTGTTGTCTTAACGATGACATGCTGTTGTCTTAACGATGACATGCTGTTGTCTTAACGATGACATGCTGTTGTCTTAACGATGACATGCTGTTGTAGTCTTAACGATGACATGCTGTTGTAGTCTTAACGATGACATGCTGTTGTAGTTTTAATGATGACATGCTGTTGTAGTTTTAATGATGACATGCTGTTTTAATGATGACATGCTGTTGTAGTTAATGATGACATGCTGTTGTAGTTTTAATGATGACATGCTGTTGTAGTTTTAATGATGACATGCTGTTGTAGTTTTAACGATGACATGCTGTTGTTTTAATGACATGCTGTTGTTTTAATGACATGCTGTTGTTTTAATGACATGCTGTTGTTTTAATGACATGCTGTTTTAATGACATGCTGTTGTTTTAATGATGACATGCTGTTGTTTTAATGATGACATGCTGTTTTAATGATGACATGCTGTTGTTTTAACGATGACATGCTGTTGTTTTAACGATGACATGCTGTTGTCTTAACGATGACATGCTGTTGTCTTAACGATGACATGCTGTTGTCTTAACGATGACATGCTGTTGTCTTAACGATGACATGCTGTTGTCTTAACGATGACATGCTGTTGTCTTAACGATGACATGCTGTTGTCTTAACGATGACATGCTGTTGTCTTAACGATGACATGCTGTTGTCTTAACGATGACATGCTGTTGTCTTAACGATGACATGCTGTTGTCTTAACGATGACATGCTGTTGTAGTCTTAACGATGACATGCTGTTGTAGTCTTAACGATGACATGCTGTTGTAGTCTTAACGATGACATGGTGTTGTCTTAACGATGACATGGTGTTGTAGTCTTAACGATGACATGCTGTTGTAGTCTTAACGATGACATGCTGTTGTTTTAACGATGACATGCTGTTTTAACGATGACATGCTGTTTTAACGATGACATGCTGTTGTCTTAACGATGACATGCTGTTGTCTTAACGATGACATGCTGTTGTCTTAACGATGACATGCTGTTGTCTTAACGATGACATGCTGTTGTCTTAACGATGACATGCTGTTGTCTTAACGATGACATGCTGTTGTCTTAACGATGACATGCTGTTGTCTTAACGATGACATGCTGTTGTTTTAACGATGACATGCTGTTGTAGTCTTAACGATGACATGCTGTTGTAGTCTTAACGATGACATGCTGTTGTAGTCTTAACGATGACATGCTGTTGTAGTCTTAACGATGACATGCTGTTGTAGTCTTAACGATGACATGCTGTTGTAGTTTTAACGATGACATGGTGTTGTAGTCTTAACGATGACATGGTGTTGTAGTTTTAATGATGACATGCTGTTGTAGTCTTAATGATGACATGGTGTGGTTCTAAGAGTTTTGTTGCATTAGATGGCTACTACTGTTTGTTCCAAATGACACCCTATTCCCTATCTAGTGCACTTTTAACCAATTTTATTTAGCCAGGCTAGTCAATTACGAACCTTCTTATTTACAGTGATCTCCTGGCATCAGACAAGGCCTCCTGCGGGGACGGGCTGGAATTTAAAAAACAATTTAAGACAAACTGGCAACCGCACAACTACAACAGCAGACAGTGGATTGTGTGTTTTTGAAGTAGACCACGATTCCTTACATGAAACAACTAATTGTCTCAACCTGTTCATCGGTTTTACCTTTTTGAACTCGCCCAGGGACACCAGGTCCTCGGGGGTGGATGTTCCAGATTTGACCAATTCAGGATTCTCTGAACACCAGGTCCTCGGGGGTGGATATTCCAGATTTAACCAATTCAGGACGGCTGCTTCTCCTTTTAAGTAATTTGTCTAAGCGACGCTCTGATTGGTTGATTCAACAGGCTCTTGCACGCAACATTCTAAAAGGTCCTAATGGATATGGAGGAGAGAGAACCTGATATCTAGAACAAGAAACTGATGGAGATGGAGCAGAGAGAACCATGTTCACATTCACCAACAATACACCCAGTGTTGCAGAGGACTGAGGGAGCCTGGCAGAAATGAATAGACAGTAGATGCTTAAGTGAAGTCTCGTGATTCCAATCGCTTTAACAGGCCTCACACACACACACACACGTCACAGAGCAGTGTTATTTGCAACGCTGGGGAAATGACGTGGCAAGGCTATGGTCTAATAGGCTTCTCCAACGTACATATGTCAGTGGTGTAAGATTGAATCCCCCGAGCTGACAAGGTAAAAATCTGTCTTTCTGCCCCTGAACAAGGCCTGCCCATTCCAAAGCCCATGTTATTTTTAATTGTACCTTTTATTTTACGAGGCAAGTCAGTTGAGAACAAATTCTTATTTACAATGACGGCCTACCAGGGAACGGTGGGTTAACTGTCTTGTTCAGGGGAACGGTGGGTTAACCGCCTTGTTCAGGGGCAGAAAGACAGATTTTTACCTTGTCAGCTCGGGGATTCAATCTTGCAACCTTTCGGTTACAAGTCCAACGCTTGAACCAACCTGCCGCCCCATGAAGGGTGAATCATTAGGTATTACGTTTTTATAGTGCTTTCCACCCCTGGGAGGCACTGATCACCTGACCGAAGGGAGACCATTGAGTTTAATGACTGTTTCTGAGACCCCTGGGAGGCACTAATCACCTGACCGCAGGGAGACCATTGAGTTTAATGACTGTTTCTGAGACCCCTGGGAGGTACTGATCACCTGACCGAAAGGAGACCATTGAGTTTAATGACTGTTTCTGAGACCCCTGGGAGGTACTGATCACCTGACCGAAGGGAGATCATTGAGTTTAATGACTGTTTCTGAGACCCCTGGGAGGCACTGGGGGGGGGGGGGGGGGTTACTAAACAAAAAATATAGACGTAACATGGTAAGTGTTTCATGAGCTGAAATAAAAGATCCCTGAAATATTCCGTACACAAAGATTTCATTTTTTTTTGTTGCACAAATGTGTTTACGTCCCTGTTAGTGAGCATTCCTCCTTTGCCAAGATAATCCAGCCACCTGACAGGTGTGGCATATCGAGAAGCTGATTAAACAGAATGATCATTACACAGGTGCACCTTGTGCCGGGGAGCATGAAAAGACACTCTTAAAATGTGCAGTTTTTGAAATGCATGATTCCACAGATGTTGAGGGAGTTGGACTGCAGGAATGTTCACCAGAGCTGTTGCATATCATTAAATGTTATTTTCTCTACCATAAGCCGCCACAGTGTAGTTTTAGAGAATTTGACAGTAAATCTAAAATCATCACAAATGCAGACCACGTGTAACCACGCCAGCCCAGGTCCTCCACATCCGGCTTCTTCACCTGCGGGATGGTCTGAGACCAGACACATGGACTGCTGATTTAAACTGGGTTTGCTCAGCTGAAGAATTACTGCACAAACTGTCATCTGTGTGCTCGTCGTCCTCACATGGGTCTTGACCTGACTGCAGTTCGGTGTCGTAACTGACTTCAGTGAACAAATGCTCACCTTCGACGGCCACTGGCACGCTGGAGAAGTCTGCTCTTCACAGATGAATCCGGTTTCGACTACCGGACAGACGTTGTGTGGGCGAGCAGTTTGTTGATGTCAACTTTGTACCCCGTGACGGTGGGGGTATGGGCAGGCATAAGCTACAAACACAATTTCATTGATGGCAATTTGAATGGAGAGACCGCGATGAGATCCCGAGATCAATTTTTGTGCCATTCGTCCGCCGCCATTACCTCACGTTTCAGCATGATAATGCACGTGTCGCAAGGATCTAAACACACTTCCTGGATGCTGAACATGTCCCAGGTCTTCCATGGCCTGCATACTCACCAGACATCTCAACATTTGAGCATGTGTGGGATGCTCTGGGATTGAAGTGTCGGACCGGATGTTCCAGTCCAATAGAAGAGGAGTGGGACAACATTCCACAATCAACAGCCTGATCAACTCAATGCCACGGAGGTGTCAGGTGTTGTTCCCCGTCTCTTTGAAATCCATAGATCTAAGGCCTAATGGGTTTTCAATTGAATCATTTCCTTATGAACTAACTGTCTTTTAATGGTTTGTTTTTTATTTCTGTGTAACTGTCAGGTGAACATTTTAATACAGATCCTCAGAATGTGACTGGGTAACATGCAGTGTGACTGGGTAACATGCAGTGTGACTGGGTAACATGCAGTGTGACTGGGTAACATGCAGTGTGACTGGGTAACATGCAGTGTGACTGGGTAACATGCAGTGTGACTGGGTAACATGCAGTGTGACTGGGTAACATGCAGTGTGACTGGGTAACATGCAGTGTGACTGGGTAACATGCAGTGTGACTGGGTAACATGCAGTGTGACTGGGTAACATGCAGTGTGACTGGGTAACATGCAGTGTGACTGGGTAACATGCATGTGAGTGGGTTCCCAATTTAACAGCTGCTTTTGAAGTCAACTGTTACTGACAACCTGCCTCAATGCCTGTCCCTTCTCTCTCGCTCTGCCGGGCTCGTCCCTCCCTCTCTCCCCCTGTCCCCTCTCTCTCTCTGCCGGGCTCGTCCCTCCCTCTCTCCCCCTGTCCCCTCTCTCTCTCTGCCGGGCTCGTCCCTCCCTCTCTCCCCCTGTCCCCTCTCTCTCTCTGCCGGGCTCGTCCCTCCCTCTCTCCCCCTGTCCCCTCTCTCTCTCTGCCGGGCTCGTCCCTCCCTCTCTCCCCCTGTCCCCTCTCTCTCTCTGCCGGGCTCGTCCCTCCCTCTCTCCCCCTGTCCCCTCTCTCTCTCTGCCGGGCTCGTCCCTCCCTCTCTCCCCCTGTCCCCTCTCTCTCTCTGCCGGGCTCGTCCCTCCCTCTCTCCCCCTGTCCCCTCTCTCTCTGCCGGGCTCGTCCCTCCCTCTCTCCCCCTGTCCCCTCTCTCTCTCTCTGCCGGGCTCGTCCCTCCCTCTCTCCCCCTGTCCCCTCTCTCTCTCTGCCGGGCTCGTCCCTCTCTCCCCCGTCCCCTTCTCTCTCGCTCGTCCCTCTCCTCATCCTCTCTTGATCTCACCCTGTTTCCAGTCACCCCACCACATGTTGCAGTGCCGCAGAGCTGATGTCCGTGCTGTTCTTCCACACGATGCGTTACAAAGCCACCGACCCACGCAACCAGTGCAACGACCGCTTCGTACTTTCCAAGGTGAGGCTGCGTTCACACTCGACTAGGACCCGTCTGTACGCTGTTGAACTGGTGCCTTTTTCCACGGCCATGTTGCTGTGTGCATAATAGCAAAGTTAACCAGCCTATTGGTGTTGAGAACAATGTGGCGGAGGCAGCAACAGCGTTTTAGGAGACGAGAAAACAGCCCAGGACTTAGTTGTCTTAAGAAAATTGAGAGGATACTACAACTTAATTAGGTCTATAATCAATAGCCTGTTAAATGTGCCTGGCTTTATAAGTCATCTCTATTGGAATAAGACAGATCCTGCTTGTTTGAGTTTCATAAACAATATCACATTCTGCTGTTTTTAGTCTTTGCTATGCTGTATGAAAGTCATTTAAAAAAAAATATATATATATATATATATGGAAAAATGTGTTTTAAAATCGTTTGGTCGATAGATCAGATCAGTCGACCAATATTTTTTGTCGGGCGGCTATACGCTCTACGCACACGCAGTTCACATGTCTGTTCTTTCAATTGCACTACATTTCCCAAGCACCCTCTGAGTCTTGTGCTGTTTTCCTCCAGGGTCATGCTGCACCAATCCTGTACGCTGCCTGGGCAGAGGCGGGCTTTGTGAAGGAGGCTGACCTGATTAACCTTAGGAAGATAGACTCTGACCTGGAGGGTCACCCCACACCCGTAAGTAACCCGTAACCCCTGACCCCATAACTGTATGTGACCTTTAACCCCATTGAAGAGTTTTTCGTTAGGCTCAAAACAGAACTGATAAACGGGAGAGAGACTACCTGGACTTGTCACTAAGAAACAATGTTTTGAAGCGTTTTCATGCCCTAATGAACATGGCCCAGGTTTGACTAACTTCAACTGTTCTGCAGAAACTGGAGTTTGTTGACGTGGCAACGGGGTCTCTGGGACAGGGGCTTGGGGCCGCCTGCGGGATGGCCTACACCGGGAAACACTTCGACAAGTCCAGGTACAACAGACGCACATCCTCCGGCGCCGTAACGATATCCCACAATGCACCTCTCACCCATGCAGTGATGTTCCGGGAAGTTCAAAGGTCACTCCGACCGGGTGTTAACAGTTTCAAACTGCCTTGTGTTCAGCAGAATGTACTGGAAGGCCTTGTTGGTTGCTTTAACACAGATAAAAGCGTACTCTCTCAGCACGGTCTCTCGCTCTGCCTGTGACATCATGCGTTCTATGAGAAGGAAATGTGTTGTAGAGCAGAGCGCCCAAAGTTACCTTGTAGTTTACAATAGTTATATTTCCATTTTTTTTATGTGTCCCTAGTTACCGTGTGTACTGCATGATGGGTGATGGGGAGTGTTCAGAGGGGGCTGTCTGGGAAGCCATGGCGTTTGGTTCCCACTACAACCTGGATAACCTGGTGGCTGTTATCGACGCTAACCGCCTGGGACAGAGTGAAGCTGCTCCTCTCAAACACGACATGGACGTCTACCGTAGACGCTGCGAAGCGTTCGGGTCGGTACCCCTCCCTCTTCTCCTTCGTTCCTCTCTTGCACCTCTTGCTCTCTTCTTGTTCGGGTCGGTACCCCTCCACCGGTCTTCTTCTTTATAGCTCTTCCTCACATCTCTCATCTGGTTCCTCGTCCCAAATCTCCTCCTACCATCGTTTTTCTCTTTTCGACCAGGGTCGGCCTGTTGCGTGTCTAACCCGGTCTTTCTCCTTATCCAGGTGGAACACGTATGTGGTGGATGGTCATGACGTTGAGGAGCTGTGTAAAGCTCTGTGGCAGGCCCAGCAGGTGAAGGGGAAACCCACTATGATCGTCGCCAAGACCTTCAAGGGCAGAGGACTCAAAGGTAGATGGAGATGGGAGGGGCATATTAAACCAGGAAGTAAACGGGCCAAGACCCAGAAGGGACTAACCTGAACTTGTCCAATAAGAAATTATAGTTTTCATTTTGAAGAATGTTTTTGCAATGTTGTGCTAATGAATACACCCAATACTGCAATACCACAGGTTGTATTTAGACTGATGGCTCTGGTTGCAACAGTCTAATGATCTCTAGATAGTCAGTTTACTAGATAATATAATGGTCTCTAGATAGTGTAGATAGTTTACTAGATAATATAAGTCTAATGGTCTCTAGTGAGTTTACTAGATAATATAACAAACAGTCTAATGGTCTCTAGTGAGTTTACTAGATAATATAACAGTCTAATGGTCTCTAGATAGTGTAGTGAGTTTACTGGATAATATAACAGTCTAATGGTCTCTAGATAGTTTACTAGATAATATAACAGTCTAGATAAATAATATAAACATTTCCCTGATGCGGTAAATTACCTGTTGACCCATCTCCCTCCTCCAGGCATAGAGAACACGGATAACTGGCATGGGAAGCCCATGCCCAAGGACCGGGCCGAGGAGACCATTAAAGACTTAGAGTCTCAGATTCAAAACCCCAACAAGACCATCTGCCCCGAGCTACCTAACGAAGATACTGCTCCCGCTGACCTCTCACCAATCACCCTGCCTAGCCCTCCCAATTACAAGATCGGAGACAAGGTACACACACACACCGCTGACCTCTCACCTTTCACCCTGCCTAGCCCTTCTTACTAGAAGACTGGTGACAAGTTACACACACACAGCTGACCTCTCACCTGCCTACAATATCAGGGACACGTCCCCCTCTGACCCCTCTGACATGTTTAGCTGTAGGCTCCTGGGTAACACTTCCTGTCTACCTTTCTCTCCTCCCCAGGTGGCTACTCGTAAGGCGTATGGCGTGGCCCTGGCTAAACTGGGTCAGTCCAGTCCGAGGGTGGTAGCTCTGGACGCTGACATGAAGAACTCTACCTTCTCTGAGATGTTCCACAAGGCCTACCCTGAACGCTTCGTAGAGTGCTTCATCGCTGAACAGAACATGGTGAGGGGGAGAGGGTGTATGATAATGTGGTCTACCCTGAATGATAATGTGGTCTACCCTGAACATGGTGAGGGGGAGAGGGTGTATGATAATGTGGTCTACCCTGAATGATAATGTGGTCTACCCTGAACATGGTGAGGGGGAGAGGGTGTATGATAATGTGCTCTACCCTGAATGATAATGTGGTCTACCCTGGACTCTTCGTAGAGTGCTTCATCGCTGAAGGGGGGGGGTGGTGTAGAGACGAGGACTAAACTGGACTTGCATACCCCGAAGGCCTTCTCAAAAGTACCCACATGTCCTGATTGGCTCTTCAGGCCCCATAATATTGGTTCTGCTGTCAGAATGATCACGTTTAATTTGGCATGTTCTTCTTAGACCACCGGTGTAGACTAACTGCATTGTTGGAAACGGGCCCATCCTTTAACACAGCCTGGTATAGAGGTCCTGGATGGCAGGGAGGCCAAGCAGTGACGCAGCCAGTCCAGATGCTCTCAATGGTGCAGCTGTAGGACTTATAGAGGATCTGAGGGCCCAAGACAAATATTTACAGCCTCCCGAGGGGGAAGTCTTCTGTTGGGGTGAATTGATGTGGGGGGGGGGTCGACGTGAGTCATGACCAGCCTTTTGTGGTTACAGATGCAAGTGTTACGGAGCGATAGTCAGTTAGATTGTTACGTTGCAGGGTCTATGGTGGTCTGCTTGAAACATGTCGGTAGTGTTGAGTCCCCTGCCAGCTGGTCAGCGCGGTACTCATCCTGGTCGTCTGTCCAGGTCATCCTGGTCGTCTGTCCAGGTCACCCTGGTCGTCTGTCCAACTGTTTACCATTTATCCATCCACTTTTATTGTCAGATATATTGACATTTTCTGGAATTACAATGCAAAAAATTATAAATTATCCACATTTTAAAAAATAATTTAAAAAATCTATTTTCTGTGTAGGTGAGCGTGGCGATCGGCTGTGCCACACGGGACCGCACGGTGGCGTTCGCCAGCACCTTCGCTGCCTTCCTGTCCCGGGCTTACGACCATATCAGAATGGCCGCTGTCTCAGAGTCTAACATCAACCTGGCGGGGTCACACTGTGGAGTCTCTATCGGTCAGTACTGTCTCATCTCACCCATTTTCCCACCACAGGGCGTGGTCTCTCTCCACTAAAGTGGGGGTGCGAGGCGCGTGGTCTCTCTCCACTAAAGTGCGGGTGCTGGGCGCGTGGTCTCTCTCCACTAAAGTGCGGGTGCGGGGCGCGTGGTCTCTCTCCACTAAAGTGCGGGTGCTGGGCGCGTGGTCTCTCTCCACTAAAGTGGGGGTGCGGGGGCGCGTGGTCTCTCTCCACTAAAGTGGGGGTGCGGGGGCGCGTGGTCTCTCTCCACTAAAGTGGGGGCGCGTGGTCTCTCTCCACTAAAGTGGGGGCGCGTGGTCTCTCTCCACTAAAGTGGGGGCGCGTGGTCTCTCTCCACTAAAGTGGGGGCGCGTGGTCTCTCTCCACTAAAGTGGGGGCGCGTGGTCTCTCTCCACTAAAGTGGGGGCGCGTGGTCTCTCTCCACTAAAGTGGGGGCGCGTGGTCTCTCTCCACTAAAGTGGGGGCGCGTGGTCTCTCTCCACTAAAGTGGGGGCGCGTGGTCTCTCTCCACTAAAGTGGGGGTGCGGGGCGCGTGGTCTCTCTCCACTAAAGTGGGGGCGCGGGGTCTCTCTCCACTAAAGTGGGGGTGCGGGGGCGCGTGGTCTCTCTCCACTAAAGTGGGGGCGCGTGGTCTCTCTCCACTAAAGTGGGGGTGCGGGGGCGCGAGGTCTCTCCACTGAAAATCAATTGTCAAGCTGCCCTCCGGAAGCCAGACTTTTTATTCTGAGTTATATTTGCCCATATTTTCTGTTATAAACTTATATTTATTTTCCCCAATTTTGTGGTATCCAATTGGTAGTTAGTCTTGTCTCATCACTGCAACTCCCATAAGGACTCTGGAGAGGCGACGGTCTAGAGCCATGCGTCCTCCGAAACACAACCCAACCTAGTCGCACTGCTTCTTGACACAATGCCCACTTAACCCGGAAGCCAGCCGCACCAATGTGTCGGAGGAAACACCGTAACACCTGGCGACCGTGTCAGCGTGCACTGCGCCCGGCCCGCCACAGGAGTCGCTAGAGCACGATGAGACGAGGACATCCCTGCCAGCCAAACCGTCCCGAGCCCCTGGGCCAATTGTGCCCCGGTCGCGGCTGGCTGCGACAGAGCCTGGCCTCGAACCGATGCAGTGCCTTAGACCACAGCACCACCCGGGAGGCCACTATAATATACTTTAATGTCTTCAGGGGGTGTACATGGTGTTACTGAACATAAATACTAAAACCTTAGGTTCTAGAGGTTTCTTCTGCCTGTAAGATTTAATATTAATTAATGGAATGAATTTAATTGTCACTAATCACTAGTATTGTTTTGTGGTCCCCTTAAAAGATTGCTGTAGAGGGACGACTGATTCCGATTCCCATGATTTCATTTTTACATTTTTGAGTCTTCTGAATATTTTTAACAATGAGGTTATTGATTTTTCAATGTTGGTCCGGTATATCAGATCATCTGCATGTGAGTTTAGTGTATATTCATGTTTACTGATGCCTGTTGCGTTACTTCCTGTCCTCAGGTGAGGATGGCCCCTCCCAGATGGCATTGGAAGACATTGCCATGTTTCGCGCTATCCCAACATGCACTCTGTTCTACCCCAGTGACGGTGTCTCCACTGAGAGGTCTGTGGAGCTGGCTGCTAACACCAAGGTCAGAACCTAGTTTTCCCAAAGCGGGTGGGACGGGGGGGGGGGAAGCGAGCAGTGTGAACTAAGCCTTGTGTGTGTTCCAGGGAATCTGTTTCCTCCGCATCACCAGACCAGAACTAAAGGTGATCTACGACCCCAAGGAGAAGTTTGAGGTGGGTGTGGCCAAGGTGCTGCGTCAGTCCGACAGCGACCAGGTGACGGTGATTGGAGCTGGAGTGACTCTGCATGAAGCTCTGACTGCTGCTGACCAGCTGGCCAGCGAGGGTAAGAGCTTCTCCTGGTGGCCTGGCAGGGAATTACACCACTGCCCCCTGGTGGCCTGGCAGGGAATTACACCACTGCCCCCTGGTGGCCTGGCAGGGAATTACACCACTGCCCCCTGGTGGCCTGGCAGGGAATTACACCACTGCCCCCTGGCGGCCTGGCAGGGAATTACACCACTGCCCCCTGGCGGCCTGGCAGGGAATTACACCACTGCCCCCTGGCGGCCTGGCAGGGAATTACACCACTGCCCCCTGGCGGCCTGGCAGGGAATTACACTACTGCCCCCTGGTGGCCTGGCAGGGAATTACACCACTGCCCCCTGGTGGCCTGGCAGGGAATTACACCACGGCCCCCTGGCAGGGAATTACACCACTGCCCCCTGGTGGCCTGGCAGGGAATTACACCACGGCCCCCTGGTGGCCTGGAGTCAACCTAAACTGACCGTTTACTCCTTAAATGTCCAACAGCCAGAGCTGAGATGTTACATATTGATTCTAGTCAGTTGTTGTCGTCTCAATGCAGTTTTTTAGTTTTTTACTACAATCCAAATTCAGACTTTATTTTCTTCCACTAACTGGTTTCTGATGGGTCAGCTCTTTCTGAAGCCCAAGTAGTTCACGACATCACTGTAGTGATACAATACATGCTACTTGATGAGGAAGAATTACGGCTCATTAGTGTGTGTGTGTGTGTGTGTGTGTGTAGGAGTGAACATCCGTGTGATTGACCCGTTCACCATCAAGCCCCTGGATGCCGCCACCATCGTGTCGAGCGCCCGCGCCACCGGAGGGAGAATCATCACCGTGGAGGACCACTACAGAGAGGGTACGTCTGTTTGTCTTTCACCGTGGCCCCTCGGAGGGGCTCTGTGTTCTAACCCCCCTCGTCACCAGGTGGCCTTGGGGAGGCCCCTCGGAGGGGCCCTGTGTTCTAAACCCCCTCTACCTCTGTCACCAGGTGGTCTTGGGGGAGGCCCCTCGGAGGGGCTCTGTGTTCTAACCCCCCTCTACACCAGGTGGTCTTGGGGAGGCCCCTCGGAGGGGCCCTGTGTTCTAACCCCCCTCTACCTCTGTCACCAGGTGGTCTTGGGGAGGCGGTGCTGTCTGCGGTGGGGGAGGAGCCTGGTATCATGGTGACGCGCCTGGCGGTGAACCGTATACCCCGGAGTGGAAAACCTCAGGAGCTCCTGGACCTGTACGGCATCAGCGCCAAACACATCGCCAACGCCGTGCGCCAGACCTTCGCCAACTGAGACGGCCGATGGGCCCTGGTTTAAAGTAGTGCACTATATAGGGGGACATTTGGGATAACCACAACTCTTCTCTGCTCTCATACCATCTGTCACCCCCCCTCCCTCCCTCTCTGGCCTGTCACCCCCCCTCCCTCCCTCTCTGGCCTGTCACCCCCCCTCCCTCCCTCTCTGGCCTGTCACCCCCCCCCCCCTCCCTCCCTCTCTGGCCTGTCACCCACCCCCCCCCCCCCCCTCTCTGGCCTGTCACCCACACCCCCCCTCCCTCTCTGGCCTGTCACCCACCCACCCCCCTCCCTCTGGCCTGTTACCCCCTCCCTCTGCAGTCTGAGGTGTGAAATGACGTACCTCTTTCCTGAACCTTTCTCCACCTTCTCCTTTATTCCATTTCTATTGAAGATTGTGTATTTGTCAGATTTCCTTTGTACCCATTTTTCTGCATCGCTCTTCATTCCAGTTGGTTCCGGGGTCTTTATTTTCTGTTCCATTTTTCTGTATCGCTCTTCATTCCAGTTGGTTCCCGGGTCTTTATTTCCTTTCTCCATTCCATGTGTTCTAACTGTTCCAAACCACCTGCTCATTCAGTCCTCACCTCTGTTTCTCCATCGCACGGTTACAGGCACACCGCCATCTTGGTTTCTCATTGAGCCGGCATGGTGTCTAACCACTGCTTGTTGCTTGTCGTGGCCTTGTTTTTCACTGATGAAGGGAATTCACATGGTTTTTCACTGATGAAGGGAATTCACATGGTTTTTCACTGATGAAGGGAATTCACATGGTTTTTCACTGATGAAGGGAATTCACATGGTTTTTCACTGGTTCAGGGAATTCACATGGTTTTTCACTGGTTCAGGGAATTCACATGGTTTTTCACTGGTTCAGGGAATTCACATGGTTTTTCACTGGTTCAGGGAATTCACATGGTTTTTCACTGGTTCAGGGAATTCACATGGTTTTTCACTGGTTCAGGGAATTCACATGGTTTTTCACTGGTTCAGGGAATTCACATGGTTTTTCACTGGTTCAGGGAATTCACATGGTTTTTCACTGGTTCAGGGAATTCACATGGTTTTTCACTGGTTCAGGGAATTCACATGGTTTTTCACTGGTTCAGGGAATTCACATGGTTTTTCACTGGTTCAGGGAATTCACATGGTTTTTCACTGGTTCAGGGAATTCACATGGTTTTTCACTGGTTCAGGGAATTCACATGGTTTTTCACTGGTTCAGGGAATTCACATGGTTTTTCACTGGTTCAGGGAATTCACATGGTTTTTCACTGGTTCAGGGAATTCACATGGTTTTTCACTGGTTCAGGGAATTCACATGGTTTTTCACTGGTTCAGGGAATTCACATGGTTTTTCACTGGTTCAGGGAATTCACATGGTTTTTCACTGGTTCAGGGAATTCACATGGTTTTTCACTGGTTCAGGGAATTCACATGGTTTTTCACTGGTTCAGGGAATTCACATGGTTTTTCACTGGTTCAGGGAATTCACATGGTTTTTCACTGGTTCAGGGAATTCACATGGTTTTTCACTGGTTCAGGGAATTCACATGGTTTTTCACTGGTTCAGGGAATTCACATGGTTTTTCACTGGTTCAGGGAATTCACATGGTTTTTCACTGGTTCAGGGAATTCACATGGTTTTTCACTGGTTCAGGGAATTCACATGGTTTTTCACTGGTTCAGGGAATTCACATGGTTTTTCACTGGTTCAGGGAATTCACATGGTTTTTCACTGGTTCAGGGAATTCACATGGTTTTTCACTGGTTCAGGGAATTCACATGGTTTTTCACTGGTTCAGGGAATTCACATGGTTTTTCACTGGTTCAGGGAATTCACATGGTTTTTCACTGGTTCAGGGAATTCACATGGTTTTTCACTGGTTCAGGGAATTCACATGGTTTTTCACTGGTTCAGGGAATTCACATGGTTTTTCACTGGTTCAGGGAATTCACATGGTTTTTCACTGGTTCAGGGAATTCACATGGTTTTTCACTGGTTCAGGGAATTCACATGGTTTTTCACTGGTTCAGGGAATTCACATGGTTTTTCACTGGTTCAGGGAATTCACATGGTTTTTCACTGGTTCAGGGAATTCACATGGTTTTTCACTGGTTCAGGGAATTCACATGGTTTTTCACTGGTTCAGGGAATTCACATGGTTTTTCACTGGTTCAGGGAATTCACATGGTTTTTCACTGGTTCAGGGAATTCACATTTGACGGACCAGAGTTGTAATGACTTACAGAAGAGCTGAATTTAAACTGCTATAAATGCTGTTCTCCTGACCTGTTGGTATCTGACCTTGATCTCTTCATGTCTGTTACTGCTGCTGTGTTACTCTGATGCTCCCAGGCCCGTTTCAACTCATGGTTTGTTTGCATTGCCGTTGTTATGCTGAAATAAAAACCTGACCCAATATTACTTGTCTTTGTAAAAATGTTTTATTGGCAGCTTACTTGGCCTGAGGTGTAGGGATGTTGAATATGCTACGTGTGTGTGGACACCCCTTCTATCTGTTGCTGACAAGTGTAGAAAATCGAGCACACCGCCATGCAGTCTCCATAGACAAACATTGGCAGTAGCCTAGTGGTTAGAGCGTTGGGCCAGTAACTGAAAGGTGACAAGGTTCAAATCTGTCGTTCTGCCCCTGAACAAGACTGTTCCTAGGCCGTCATTGTAAATAAGAATGAGTTTTTAACTGACTTGCCTAGTTAAACAAAGGTTGAAAAATGACCTTTCAGTGCTCCAACGGGGCCCTAAAATGACCTTTCAGTGCTCCAACGGGGCCCTGAAATGACCTTTCAGTGCTCCAACAGGGCCCTGAAATGACCTTTCAGTGCTCCAACGGCCCTGTTAGTAAATTACTACACTTTCAGCACCAGATGCTGTCCCTATTGATTATTGAGTTATCGATCCAGACGCTGTCCATATTGATTATTGAGTTAACGATCCAGACGCTTCTGCATCTCAACTCAACTTCTTTTCTAATAGATTCAGTTCTATTCTCGTTTTTAATCATGGACATATTCCCACTCATATTGAAACTAAGCTTTCACATGTTTGTTTTAAACCTTAAGCTGTTTATGGGGAATCATTTAACCGCTGTATGTTTGAGATTTTTGTTTCCAAACTTTAGAGAATAACCATGTACCCATCACATCCCACATTATGTTGACGAAGTCCCCATGTAATCATGTGTTTCTGTGTCTGGATTGGGAAGGTGTGAAACGCCTTGTAAATTAGAACTTGTTCTTAACTTCCTGGTTAAATAAATGAAATGTCAGACAGGCACCATTTCAGACACTCAGTCTATGCCCCAAACTGCACCATATTCCATACATAGTGCCATAGGGATCTGGTCTGAAGTAGTGCCCTATATATAGGGAACAGGGTGCCATATGGATCTGGTCTGAAGTAGTGCCCTATATATAGGGAACAGGGTGCCATATGGATCTGGTCTGAATTAGTGCCCTATATATAGGGAATAGGGTTCCGTAGGGCTCTGGTCTAAAGTAGTGCCCTATATATAGGGAATAGGGTTCCGTAGGGCTCTGGTCTAAAGTAGTGCCCTATATATAGGGCTCTGGTCTAAAGTAGTGCCCTATATATAGGGAATAGGGTTCCGGTCTAAAGTAGTGCCCTATATATAGGGAATAGGGCTCTGGTCTAAAGTAGTGCCCTATATATAGGGCTCTGGTCTAAAGTAGTGCCCTATATATAGGGAATAGGATTCCGTAGGGCTCTGGTCTAAAGTAGTGCCCTATATATAGGGAAGAGGGTGGCATTTCAGACTGTCTTTTCTCTCTGTATGGCATCAAAGGCATTGTCATGGAAATTCACACAGACAGACTTGGTCATTTCTTCAAACAATCATCTTTATTTAATATTGATTAGTTATTGCAATGATGAGACTAGTCAACCCCACAGTATTGACTGTTGGGCCAAGCAGCCTAACCTTTACAGACAGACTAGTCAACCCCACAGTATTGATTGTTGGGCCAAGCAGCCTAACCTTTTACAGACATGCAGAGTTCTTCATATAGCTGACACTAAGAATGCTTAGTCATGGCTGGTTCCACCCCTCCCATGCAGACCAAGGACCATCATAAGTCACTCTGGGTTCATCCTGTCGTTATCTACACAGGGTTGTTGTCTTAACCTCACCCTGGCTTAGTTTCCCAGTTGCAAGGATGATTTAGAGACAACGAGGGATTGTTCTACTCCTAAGCTATCTCTAGTAAAACACATGATTCTCTCTGTAATGCAGTCTTTAACACATTTCTCAGCTCAAGCCATCTCGGGTGACCATACGCCCAGGTTAGCTGCAGGGAACTGGAGTGGAGCCCATGAAAACACAGACACTAGTACAGCAGAAATGTCTTCCTATTTGTTAAGTATTAATGGATAACTATTAATATAAAACTCTCACAGAATTACATACCGTTTCCAATCAAACAAAGGGTGATGTATAGACCAGTGGTTCCCAACCTTTTCCGTTCTGAGGACCACCACATCACGGGTAAATGCTCTTATTAAGGACTACCGTTCGCCAAGTCACAGACTTGTTTCCACATCAAATATCTCAATGTAGAGTCAATGTTATCAGTGAATGTAACAGATTAAAGGCCTATTTCCATTGTAAAATTGCTTATAATATCATATGTGTTGAGAATCGTTTATGCCAGTGGTTATCAAAAATGTCCTTTCTATCGTCCGTGGCGTGCCGCTGTTGGTCAGCTCCATATTGATCTCCTATAGCGTTGATGTCATATATCGGCTTCCTCTGCAGCGATTCGATTTTCCCACTAATGGTTAGGATTCGGGTGCCTCCTGAGTGGTGCAACGGTCTACGGCGACACGACAGACCTGGGTTCGATCCAAGGCTGTGTCGCAGGCCCATGAGGCGGCGCACAATTGGCCCAGTGTCGTTCGGGGAGGTTTCGTCCGGCAGGGATGTCCTCGTCTCATCGTGCTCTAGCGACTCCTGTGGCGGGCCGGGCGCAGTGCACGCTGACCAGGTCGCCAGGTGTTACGGTGTTTCCTCTAACACATTGGTGCGGCTGGCTTCCGGGTTAAGTGGGCATTGTGTCAAGAAGCAGTGCGGCTTGGCAGGGTCGTGTTTCGGAGGACGCGTGGCTCTCGACCTTCGCCTCTCCAGAGTCCGTACGGGAGTTGCAGCGACGAAACGAACTACCAAATGAATACCACGAAAAAGTGGTAAAAAGTGTTTATTAAAAAAAAAAAAATAGATTAGGATTCGGGAAGGGGAAGCTGATCCAAGATCTGTACAGACCTAGGGGAAACTTCACCCTGGAGCGGGTTAACAGTCAGGGGTCAGAGGTCAGTCCACTTGCATGTTACGTAGCAGCAGGCCATTCTTCACCCCTCCCTGCAGCATCCTGGCACCTAGACTACTGCCTGCCGTACCATCACTACAGAGAGATGGAGGAAGTGAGGGAGAGAGAGAGGAAGTGAGGGGGAGAGAGAGGAAGTGAGAGAGGAGAGAGAGAGGAAGTGAGAGGAAGTGAAGTGAAAGAGAGAGGAGAGAGAGAGGAAGTGAGAGGGAGAGAGAGGAAGTGAGAGGGAGAGAGGAAGTGAAGTGAAAGAGAGAGGAGAGAGAGAGGAAGTGAGAGGGAGAGAGAGAGGAAGTGAGAGAGAACATGTGTTATGTGTGGAAGTTTGTGTGTTGTCTGTGTGTGTGTGTGTGTTGTGTGTTTGTGTGTGGAAGTTTGTGTGTTGTCTGTGTGTGTGTCTGTGTGTGTGTGTGTGTGTCTGTGTGTGTGTGTGTGTTGTCTGTGTGTGGAAGTTTGTGTGTTGTCTGTGTGTGTGGAAGTTTGTGTGTTGTCTGTGTGTGTGTGTGTTTGTGTGTGTTGTGTGTGTGTGTTGTCTGTGTGTGGAAGTTTGTGTGTTGTCTGTGTGTGTGTGTGTGTCTGTGGGAGACAGCAGTGCTTACAGGGGGCTGTACTTCCTCTTCTTGGGGTCTGGTGGTTCGGTGGGGAGACCTTTCTCCCTCCTCTCCGCAGCTCCCCCCTCCTGCTGAGACGACCTCTGTTCCAGGTTTTGCTGAGGTTAGAGGTCAAAGAAATTGAATTGTAAATGTGTGACATGTCAGTTATTTTACTGTTGTCTCCTCTTGTCTCGTGCTGTCAACGGTGTGACTGCCTTCTAATGCCAACTCTATAGTCTAATATCTCTTGTTGTGTGTAGACTAGCTGTTGTCATGGGGTCAGCTAATGGGGATCCTAATGCAGAATAAAGACTACAGGGTTAGGAGTCAGAGCATGATCTGAAGACTACGGGGTTAGGAGTCAGAGCATGATCAGAAGACTGAAGGGTCACGGTAGAGCAGGGCTCTCCAACCCTGTTCCTGGAGAGATACCCTCCTGTAGGGTTTTAAATCCAACCCTGTTCCTGGAGAGAGACCCTCCTGTTGGTTTTAACTTCAACCCTGTTCATGGAGAGACCCTCCTGTAGGTTTTAACTTCAACCCTGTTCCTGGAGAGATCTACCACTATGAGATTAGAGCCATAAGGGAGACTAGAAATCTACCACCCCACTACCACTATCAGATTAGAGCCATAAGGGAGACTAGACATCTACCACTATCAGATTAGAGCCATAAACGTGACTAGACATCTACCACTATCAGATTAGAGCCATAAAGAAGACTAGACATCTACCACCCCACTACCACTATCAGATTAGAGCCATAAAGGAGACCAGACACTGTCCAAAATCAGATTAGAGCCATAAAGGAGACTAGACATCTACCACCCCACTATCAGATAAGAGCCATAAAGGAGACTAGACATCTACCACCCCACAACCATTATCAGATGAAAGCCATAAGGGAGACTAGAAATCTACCACCCCACTATCAGAATAGAGCCATAAAGTTCACTAGACATCTACCACTATCAGATTAGAACCACAATGGAGACTAGATATCTACCACCCCACTACCACTATCAGAATAGAGCCATAAAGGAGACTAGACATCTGCCACCCCCTACCACTATGAGATTAGAGCCATGAAGGAGACAAGACGTCGTCCAAAATCAGATTAGAGCCATAAAGGAGACTAGAAATCAACCACCCCACTACCACTATCAGATTAGAGCCATAAAGGAGACTAGACATCAACCACCACACTATCAGATTAGAGCCATAAATGAGACATCTACCACCCAACTATTAGATTAGAGCCATAAGGGAGACTAGAAATCTACCACTATCAGATAAGAGCCATAAAGGAGACTAGACATCTACCACCCCACTACAACTATAAGATTAGAGCCACAATGGAGACTAGACATCTACCACCCCACAACCACTATCAGATGAAAGCCATAAGGGAGACTAGAAATCTACCACCCCACTATCAGAATAGAGCCATAAAGTTCACTAGACATCTACCACTATCAGATTAGAACCACAATGGAGACTAGATATCTACCACCCCACTACCACTATCAGAATAGAGCCATAAAGGAGACTAGACATCTGCCACCCCCTACCACTATGAGATTAGAGCCATGAAGGAGACAAGACGTCGTCCAAAATCAGATTAGAGCCATAAAGGAGACTAGAAATCAACCACCCCACTACCACTATCAGATTAGAGCCATAAAGGAGACTAGACATCAACCACCACACTATCAGATTAGAGCCATAAATGAGACATCTACCACCCAACTATTAGATTAGAGCCATAAGGGAGACTAGAAATCTACCACCCCACTATCAGATTAGAGCCATAAAGGAGACTAGACATCTACCACCCCACTACAACTATAAGATTAGAGCCACAATGGAGACTAGACATCTACCACCCCACAACCACTATCAGATGAAAGCCATAAGGGAGACTAGAAATCTACCACCCCACTATCAGATTAGAGCCATAAGGGGGACTAGACATCTACCACCCCACAACCACTATCAGATTTGAGCCATAATGGAAACTAGGTATCTAACACCCCACTACCACTATCAGATTAGAGCCATAAAGGAGACCAGACATCGTCCAAAATCAGATTAGAGGCATAAAGGAGACTAGACATCTACCACACCACTACCACTATCAGATTCGAGCCATAAATGAGACATCTACCACCCCCTACCACTATCAGATTAGAGCCATAAGGTTCACTAGACATCTACCACTATCAGATTAGAGCCATAATGGAGACTAGATATCTACCACCCCACTACCACTATCAGATTAGAGCCATGAAGGAGACTAGACATCTACCACTATCAGATTAGAGCCATAAAGGAGACTAGACATCTACCACCCCCTACCGCTATCAGATTAGAGCCATAAGGTTGACTCAACCTTTACCACCCCCTACCACTATCAGATTATAGCCATAAGGTTCACTAGACATCTACCACTATCAGATTAGAGCCATAATGGAGACTAGACATCTACCACACCACTATCAGAATAGAGCCATAAAGTAGACTCAACCTTTACCACCCCCTACCACTATCAGATTAGAGCCATAAAGGAGACCAGACACTGTCCAAAATCAGATTAGAGCCATAAAGGAGACTAGACATCTACCACCCCACAACCACTATCAGATGAAAGCCATAAGGGAGACTAGAAATCTACCACCCCACTATCAGATTAGAGCCATAAGGTTCACTAGACATCTACCACTATCAGATTAGAGCCACAATGGAGACTAGATATCTACCACCACACTACCACTATGAGATTAGAGCCATAAAGGAGACTAGACATCTGCCACCCCCTACCACTATGAGATTAGAGCCATGAAGGAGACAAGACGTCGTCCAAAATCAGATTAGAGCCATAAAGGAGACTCAACCTCTACCACCCCCCTACCACTATCGGATTAGAGCCATAAAGGTGACTAGACATCTGCCACTATCAGATAAGAGCCATAAAGGAGACTAGACATCAACCACCCCACTACCACTATCAGATTAGAGCCATAAAGGAGACTAGACATCAACCACCCCACTATCAGATTAGAGCCATAAAGGAGACATCTACCACCTAACTATTAGATTAGAGCCATAAGGGAGACTAGACATCTACCACTATCAGATAAGAGCCATAAAGGAGACTAGACATCTACCACTATCAGATTAGAGCCATGAAGGAGACTAGACATCAACCACCCCACTACCACTATCAGATTAGAGCCATACGGTTCACTAGACATCTACCACTATCAGATTAGAGCCATAAAGTAGACTAGATATCTACCACCCCACTACCACTATCAGATTAGAGCCATAAAGGAGGCTAGACATCAACCACCCCACTACCACTATCAGATTAGAGCCATACGGTTCACTAGACATTTACCACCATCAGATTAGAGCCATAATGGAGACTAGACATCTACCACCCCACTACCACTATCAGATTAGAGCAATACAGGAGACTAGACATCTACCACCATCAGATTAGAGCCATAAAAGAGTCAAGACATCTACCACTATCAGATTAGAGCCATAAAGGAGACTAGACATCTACCACCCACACAACCACTATCAGATGAAAGCCATAAGGGAGACTAGAAATCTACCACCCCACTTTCAGGTTAGAGCCATGAAGTGAGCCTAGACATCTACCACCCCACTACCACCATCAGATTAGAGCCATAATGGAGACTAGACATCTACCACCCCACTACCACTATCAGATTAGAGCCATAAAGGAGACTAGACATCTACCACCATCAGATTAGAGCCATAAAGGAGACTAGACATCTACCACTATCAGATTAGAGCTATAAAAGAGTCAAGACATCTACCACTATCAGATTAGAGCCATAAAGGAGACTAGACATCTACCACCCCATTACCGCAATCAGATTAAAGCCATAAAGGAGACTAGACATCTACCACCCCACTACCGCGATCAGATTACAGCCATAAAGGAGACTAGACATCTACCACTATCAGATTAGAGCCGTAAAGGAGACTAGACATCTACCTCCCCACTACCACTATCAGATTAGAGCCATAAAGGAGACTAGACATCTACCACTATCAGATTAGAGCCATAAAGGAGACTAGACATCTACCACCCCACTACCGCGATCAGATTACAGCCATAAAGGAGACTAGACATCTACCACCCCACTACCACTATCAGATTAGAGCCATAAAGGAGACTAGACATCTACCACTATCAGATTAGAGCCATAAAGGAGACTAGACATCTACCACTATCAGATTAGAGCCATGAAGGAGACTAGACATCAACCACCCCACTACCACTATCAGATTAGAGCCATACGGTTCACTAGACATCTACCACTATCAGATTAGAGCCATGAAGTGAGCCTAGACATCTACCACCCCACTACCACTATCAGATTAGAGCCATAAAGAAGACTAGACATCTACCACTATCAGATTAGAGCCATAATGGAAACTAGATATCTACCACCCCACTACCACTATGAGATTAGAGCCATAAAGGAGACCAGACATCGTCCAAAATCAGATTAGAGCCATAAAGGAGACTAGACATCTACCACACCACTACCACTATCAGATTAGAGCCATAAGGTTCACTAGACATCTACAACCATCAGATTAGAGCCATAATGGAGACTAGACATCTACCACCCCACTACCGCGATCAGATTACAGCCATAAAGGAGACTAGACATCTACCACCCCACTACCGCGATCAGATTACAGCCATAAAGGAGACTAGACATCTACCACTATCAGATTAGAGCCGTAAAGGAGACTAGACATCTATCTCCCCACTACCACTATCAGATTAGAGCCATAAAGGAGACTAGACATCTACCACTATCAGATTAGAGCCATAAAGGAGACTAGACATCTACCACCCCACTACCGCAATCAGATTACAGCCATAAAGGAGACTAGACATCTACCACCCCACTACCACTATCAGATTAGAGCCATGAAGGAGACTAGACGTCTACCACTATCAGATTAGAGCCATAAAGGAGACTAGACATCTACCACCCCACAACCACTATCAGATGAAAGCCATAAGGGAGACTAGAAATCTACCACCCCCCTATCAGATTAGAGCCATGAAGTGAGCCTAGACATCTACCACCCCACTACCACTATCAGATTAGAGCCATAAAGAAGACTAGACATCTACCACTATCAAATTAGAGCCATAATGGAAACTAGATATCTACCACCCCACTACCACTATGAGATTAGAGCCATAAAGGAGACCAGACATCGTCCAAAATCAGATTAGAGCCATAAAGGAGACTAGACATCTACCACACCACTACCACTATCAGATTAGAGCCATAAGGTTCACTAGACATCTACCACCATCAGATTAGAGCCATAATGGAGACTAGACATCTACCACCCCACTACCACTATCAGATTAGAGCCATAAAGGAGACTAGACATCTACCACCCCACAACCACTATCAGATGAAAGCCATAAAGGAGACTAGAAATCTACCACCCCACTATCAGATTAGAGCCATGAAGTGAGCCTAGACATCTACCACCCCACTACCACTATCAGATTAGAGCCATAAAGAAGACTAGACATCTACCACTATCAGATTAGAGCCATAAAGGAGACTAGACATCTACCACACCACTATCACTATCAGATTAGAGCCATAAAGGAGACATCTACCACCCAACTATTAGATTAGAGCCATAAGGGAGCCTAGACATCTACCACTATCAGATAAGAGCCATAAAGGAGACTAGACATCAACCACCCCACTACCACTATCAGATTAGAGCCATAAAGGAGACTAGACATCTACCACTATCAGATAAGAGCCATAAAGGAGACTAGACATCAACCACCCCACTACCACTATCAGATTAGAGCCATAAAGGAGACTAGACATCTACCACCCCACTACCACTATCAGATTAGAGCCATAAAGGAGACCAGACATCAACCACCCCACTACCACTATCAGATTAGAGCCATAAAGGAGACTAGACATCTACCACTATCAGATAAGAGCCATAAAGGAGACTAGACATCAACCACCCCACTACCACTATCAGATTAGAGCCATAAAGGAGACTAGACATCTACCACCCCAATACCACTATCAGATTAGAGCCATAAAGGAGACCAGACATCAACCACCCCACTACCACTATCAGATTAGAGCCATAAAGGAGACTAGACATCTACCACTATCAGATTAGAGCCATAAAGGAGACTAGACATAAACCACCCCACTACCACTATCAGATTAGAGCCATAAAGGAGACTAGACATCTACCACTATCAGATAAGAGCCATAAAGGAGACTAGACATCAACCACCCCACTACCACTATCAGATTAGAGCCATAAAGGAGACTAGATATCTACCTCCCCACTACCGCGATCAGATTAGAGCCATAAAGGAGACTAGACATCTACCTCCCCACTACCACTATCAGATTAGAGCCATAAAGGAGACTAGACATCTACCACTATCAGATTAGAGCCATGAAGGAGACTAGACATCTACCACCCCACTACCACTATCAGATTAGAGCCATAAAAGAGTCAAGACATCTACCACCCCACTACCACTATCAGATTAGAGCCATAAAGGAGACTAGACATCTACCACCCCACTACCACTATCAGATTAGAGCCATAATGGAAACTAGATATCTACCACCCCACTACCACTATGAGATTAGAGCCATAAAGGAGACCAGACATCGTCCAAAATCAGATTAGAGCCATAAAGGAGACTAGACATCTACCACACCACTACCACTATCAGATTAGAGCCATAAAGGAGACATCTACCACCCAACTATTAGATTAGAGCCATAAGGGAGCCTAGACATCTACCACTATCAGATAAGAGCCATAAAGGAGACTAGACATCAACCACCCCACTACCACTATCAGATTAGAGCCATAAAGGAGACTAGACATCTACCACTATCAGATAAGAGCCATAAAGGAGACTAGACATCAACCACCCCACTACCACTATCAGATTAGAGCCATAAAGGAGACTAGACATCTACCACCCCACTATCAGATTAGAGCCATAAAGGAGACATCTACCACCCAACTATTAGATTAGAGCCATAAGGGAGCCTAGACATCTACCACTATCAGATAAGAGCCATAAAGGAGACTAGACATCAACCACCCCACTACCACTATCAGATTAGAGCCATAAAGGAGATTAGACATCTACCACTATCAGATAAGAGCCATAAAGGAGACTAGACATCAACCACCCCACTACCACTATCAGATTAGAGCCATAAAGGAGACTAGACATCTACCACCCCACTACCACTATCAGATTAGAGCCATAAAGGAGACCAGACACCATCCAAAATCAGATTAGAGCCATAAGGGAGACTAGACATCTACCACCCCATTACCACTATCAGATTAGAGCCACAATGGAGACTAGACATCTACCACTATCAGATTAGAGCCATAATGGAGACTAGACATCTACCACCCCATTACCACTATCAGATTAGAGCCATAAAGGAGACTAGACATCTACCACCCCACTACCACTATCAGATAAGAGCCATAAAGGAGACTAGACATCTACCACTATCAGATTAGAGCCATAATGGAGACTATACATCTACCACCCCACTACCACTATCAGATAAGAGCCATAAAGGAGACTAGACACCTACCACTACCAGATTAGAGCCATAATGGAG